>NC_134491.1:24819435-25119435 GCF_040206685.1 Ascaphus truei
TTACCATGCTGTGCTAATTGGCTGCCTGGTGGTGTCTTATATCTTGTAAATAGTAAATATGGTCCTTAATGCTTTATTCTAAATCTTTCTTGATAATATCTCAGTCTGTAAGTAAATTGTTTTCTTCTTTTGCTTTTTATTTCTAAAGGAATTATAAAGCCATCACTAGCCAAAAATGAAGGACAATAATTATGTGATAAGCGTAAATATTAGAGGATCCAGAGAAAACAAAAACACATACATTTTTTCACAGTGCACAAATAAGTAAGTTTTACCTTAAAAGTAATTCAACCTTCCTAAAGAATACAGTTACACTGAAAGTTACAGTATCTCATATTTTTGGCTGTACTGTGTTGGATTGCCCAGTTCTGACTTTGACAAAATATAATCCAAATTGCAAAATCCAGGCCAGGTAGACATTCTCAGTTATGTGGAAACCCGTCTTCCACTTTATCTTGCACTCTGTTTCTCTACTCATTTTCTAAGTCTTAATTAATATTTCACCCTATTTCTAGCATTCTCATTTTACAGTTTGACTGAAAAGTTGACCCACCATTGTCCCTCTGCTCATCTAAATGCTGACACCAGTTGCAAGAATAAGGGGTTATTGATTAGATACTGATTGGGCACTACAACATAGACACTCCCATTGACTGGATAGAGGGTTCTATGCGGTAGCAATTGATCAGCAGTATCACAGTGTAATGAATAACTCCTTAGGTATTGCTGCTAAAATATCTTCTTCACTCACACTAAGGAATGTGCCCAGTTTATCTTGATCTAAGGATAGAAGACAGGTATTTGCTACAGGTGGTATTAAGAGGCAACCAGAACACTGGAAAGAGAGATGACTGATTTGCATAGCAATGTGCTGCAGGTGCTTTACAGGCCATTTTGTTTGTGAAGGGGTTAATGAACGACCTTCACTGACCTTTCATAAATGTAGAGTAATTGAGCACTAGCATTTTGAAACTTCAAGTATAGTCATTAGGGATCATATATAGGAATAGTAGGCAGAATATACATATTGCACAGCATATTCTAATGGATAGGTAAGAAGCAATAATCACATTGTCTCCTAATAGACTGCTTAGATTGTATGGATTGCAAGCTCTTGTGATCAGGAACCTCCCAGTTAAGTCTATATTTGTTGATTTCTCTCTTGCATATGCTTATGTAACAAATGTATTTTATTTCACACTGTAGAATGCAAAGTACATCATCAATGGTATGCAAGTTAAAATAATGATCTAGTGTAACAATAGTATAGGGTGTGAAGACAGGATGGGTGCTAGGTACATATCTGAGGGGTTCAGGTAAAAAAAGAAAGAGGGGCTCACTTTTAAATAGTGCCTCTGACACAACTTCATTTGAACATATACTTTTTGAAAATGGCATCTGTTACCCTGAAATCTAGCACCATATGACGACTCATTTTGTTCTTCAACACCTGCTTGTAATGGACTCTGAATACATATTTATTTCTCTCAACAGCAAAGCACCATCCAGACTGCACATACAGATGGTATGCTGGGCCTTAACTCAGCGCAGTGTTTGGATGCAATAAAGGCCTCTGGAAGAGAGCAGCTTTCTATTCTGTACATCCAATGGTATGTTGAACCAAGTTAACAAATACAGTGTAATACAGTGGCCAAAGTGTTATGGTACCTGGGTGTATGGAGTGACACTTTTTTCTAACCCCTCTGGTGCCAGGAGGCCATGAACGTATTATGCAACAATACATTTTCTGCAACTTTGTCAATGAAAGTGTTAATTTGCACACCTAAACATTCACTTCTGTTTTAGTGATGCAATCCCACATAGCTGGTCAAAAAACAACCTTTTGTAAACAATTTAACTACAGTTCGATTTAGCTGGTCCAATTTTTGTGTGTACAAATTCCAATTTTTGTTTAAAATGTTGCATTTGAAGGAACCAAAGGAGTGAGATTTGGGGATTTTTGACCAAAACATAATATTATGCGGAAACAGTGTACTCTGCTGAAATATATGAGAACACTTCATCTTAGGTGTTTAGGTAACTAACATACATATTAAAGATTAATTACATTTCTAGGTCACATAAAGCAGAGACAGTATATGGATTAACTTTCAGTGTTTCAGTATTTTTTTCTAATTTTTTTTTGTTTTTGAAAATATTGTCAAATGTATCCAAAGCATCTGGTTACTGTGGAAAGATTAAAAACAGTGTTTTTCAACCAGGGTTCCTACTGTACTCCCAAGGGTTCATACTTGTGTTCCCAAGGCATGCAGGGTTCCATGTAATGTTCAGGTCATTTTAAAATTATACCAAATTCAGAAGAATTTACAATGCATTGGATCTCAGACACGTTATTAGAGGGGTTTGCCATTCCTCGGAATTTCCCATAGGGCTCCTTAACCAAAAAAATGTTGGAAACCACTGCATTAAAGGTTTTAAAAAAATCTAATTTAATTATTTATACTTCCGGAGATATTGCACATTAAACTTGCGAATGCCATTTGTTCATTCAACTTGAAGATCTGAATATCACATGTGAATACCAGAATGCTAAAACTCCCTTATCTGTCATGTGCTAATGGCTATATTTAATACTAACCATAACACAAAGTTAGCACCTGAAATACAAGGACACAATATAAAATTGGGCATGTAGCACCTGCTGATAAGGTCTACCTTGATGTACGTGAACATATATATAGATATTAAACAACAAAAGTACACCGCTCACAGATAATTAACAATTAGAATATATCAAAGCCATATTGCTCAGAGTGCAAGCTATTTACTACATATTGAATATGTACAAATTAGAGGATTGGCTGGAATTGTAACAGTAAGTCCTCTACAGAAAGTGCATTACCATGTGCACTCCAGGCTAATTAATTTTTTATATTTATATGCTTATGTGATAATATGAAGTTAAAAAGGGATTTGTGAAATAAAATATCAATATTAAAAATAGCACGTGGTGCTGCTGGCTCTATCGTAGCTTGCTGTAAAGTATATAAACCCATATTATAGTGAAAAGATGGAAAATTCCATACAACCTTTAATAAGACATAGTAATAATCCCATCAAATCTATACAATATAGATTCACTTATGCCATATAAATGTTGACATTAATCTCATGATATCTTTATTATTTATCATAGTTCAAAATTTGGTAAAACAAATTTGTGTAATATCAGCTGCATCACTCTGCCTATATATTTGTCCTCCATCCAAAGCTTGTACCTATCAATTACCTACATTGGTGATGTAGCGAGTAATACAAAAATGTCCAGCAGTAATGTGATATGGGATAACATTGAGATATCTAAACTACCATATAAAAGCTGTTCACTAGACAGCGCAGCTCTAACATCACTGCCTAATTTTACTATAACTGATAGATACTATTCAAGTTATACCATGGTTTGCAACAAAGTGTCCATATGAATGAAAACATAGAAATATCTAAGCCACCATATAAAAGCTGCTTTCTGGACAGCGCAGCTCCAACATCACTGAGTAATTTTACTATGTCTCACCAAGAATATCCTGGTTATCACCATAATTGGCAACAGAATGTCCTCATAAAATAAATATCATAAGTATACTTAGGTACAATTTAACACCCTGAAAATGATGGCAAGGAAGTGTTTCACACAGCAGCAAGCTAGATCCGTATGCACCACATGATGTGACGTCACAGCGTCACTATGCCCTACGTGTTTCTTTCCTCTACGGAACTTTGTCAGGGGCCGGTGAGGTAAGGAAGCTCAATTGAAGGCTTTAAATAGCCCTACAATTACTATGGTAACCCATTAATGCTACGCACGCACAGTGCAACAATGGCCAGTATGCCTTTATTTGAAGCTCTTACCCAATAAAATCATATTAAGAAACATTTTAATGAAATTCAAGCTTATTTATCTTCCTTGATTAGGTATTAGACTTTTTATAGATCTATATAAAATATATTAATATATCCCCAGACCCCCAGTAAGTGTGTCGTTCTCTTGTATTTTGTAATCCACTGTGTGTATGTCTGTTTCAATGGAATAAATGACAATTTGTTTTATAATTTGGTTTTGCTCAATGATATGATCCCGGTATTAAGGTCTCCCATGACAGGGAGCTAGGTAACAACCAGGGAATTACAGACCTGTAAGCCTGACTTCAATATGGGGAAGATACTTGAAGGTTTAATACAGGATAATATTCAGGAATACCTAATGGAAAACCAAATTATTAGTAATAGTCGGCATGGATATGGATAGATCATGTCAAATTAACCTTATTTGTTTCATTGAGGAGGTAAGTAGTAATTTAGACCAGGGCAATGCAGTTGATGTGGTCTACTTCGATTTTGCAAAGGCTTTTGATACAGTTCCACACAAGAGGTTGGTGTACAAAATAAAGCAAATTGGACTCAGTAAAAATCTATGCACCTGGATTGAAAACTAGTTGAAGGACAGACAACAGAGGGTTGTTATAAATTGAATTTTTTCAGGTTGGGCTAAAGTCGTGAGTGGAGTACCTCAGGGATCGCTTCTGGAACCCCTGCTTTTTAACTTGTTTAATAATGACCTTGAGGTTGGAATAGAGAGCAAAGTCTCCATCTTTGCTGATGGCACTAAATTGTGTAGGGTAGAATGAATTAGAGCAGGAAGTAATTTCTCTCCAGAAAGACTTGGAGAGAATGGATTGTTGGGCAAGTAAATGGCAGATGAGATTTAATACAGATAAAAGTAAGGTTATGCATTTGGGAAGCAAGAATAAAAAGGCTACTTACAAATTAAATGTGGATAAATTAGGGAAATCCTTGATGGAGTAGGATTTAGAAGTGCTTGAAGACAATAGTGCCCAAAGTCATGCAGTAGCTGCAAATGTAAACAAGATGTCACCTTGCATTAAACGTGGAATGGATGGACGCGAAGTTCACATAATTATGCCCCCAATACAAAGATACAAAGAGATACCTGCACCCCATACCGGGGACTGTAACTTGGGAAGCACTGTGTCCCTGCGGCTGAAATTAGTGTGGTTCAGCACCGGAGACCCCCTGCTTCAACACTGGGTTTTTAGAATGTAAATGAAAACTGTGTGGTCACCTGTAAGAGCTGTGAGGGAGAGGCAGCTCTCTCTGTGCAACTCTTACAGACTGCTGGAGCGACATGTCACTCATCAAGCCAACACAAAATAGTGCGATTTTGCATTTATTTAGCGCACAATAAATTTGCACTTTTTCTTAGTGAATACCATTTTTACACAAATGTCTTATACTGTAGTGCGGTAAGAACACGCAAACCCACTCAGTAATGCACTGAATTTATCGAAGTTTAGTGAATAGGCTCCGTAGAGCGCCTTATTTTTAGGCACCAATTTGCTTGGAATCTGAAAACAAGAATATTTATGGCTAAACATTTTTAGCTATAATGGCAAACGAATATGGGATTGGGGGAAATGCAAAGGTTTATGGGTTCCATGGAACGGACATTTTCGCTACTTTTTATCTTCTGGGGGGATTATAGACAGACTGAGATCCTTTCAATGCCAATCTCTTTCACTGATTGCTGTACTGATAGAGAAGTTCACTTGACCCAGTGTTTTGGTGGGTTTTCAAAACAGTTTTTTTCCATATTGTGGTTGTTGTTTTTTTTTTTGTTTTTTGTTTGTTTTTTAAACAACTCGAACCGGTGTTGTGTGTTTAAAAAGCTAAACCACATTGTTTTCCTCCCACCTTCTCCTCTTCTCTCATCAATAAACATACCGTTTTAATTGCTGGTGTTTCAGTTCTGATTAAGAAAATCCATATGGATGCCAAATCGGCCTGGGTCCTGCGTACCAATAGGAGGCCACAATGTCATCGGGGGGTGGGGGATAATTTTGAAGCTTCCAATTTAATGACTGTGCGTGCCATTCTTGAAAATCCAAGAAGTAAACTGGCAAATAAAAAGTAACTGCAGGTATCTTGGGGACAAGACAAGGATTCCTGAATCTAGAAATAGCATGGTTCAGCTCCTGAGAATCCCAACTTCGAATTATGAGAAAAATTAAAATAGAAAATGGACCAGATCGCTGCTTTAAGGATGATTGAATATTTGGTGTAGGAGAGATCAACCATGTAAGCAGGCCAAGCAAAGAAGGAGGACTTTGTGGTGAGCGAGGAGGTAGAGACTTTCACCACGTGTCTCTCTCTGTTTCACTCCCCCAATGTGTCATTCCCCGCATGTCACCCCATCTCTCCCACCATGTGTCAACCCCTCTACTCTCACCCACTGTGTAACCACATCTACTCTCCCCCACTGTGTCACCCCTGTACACCACTCATTACCTTCCCCCATGTGTCTCCACCTCACCCACATTCCACATGGTACCCCTTATCCCCATCCTATATGTCACCCGCTCTCCCCTAGCCATGTGTCATTCCCTCTCCCCTCCCATGTGCCACCCACTTACCACCACATGTCACTCCCATTTTCCCCCACATGTCACATTTTTCCTCCCCTTCACATCTTACTTTTCCCTTATACCCCCATGTCACACTCTTTCACCCCCCAGGTCATGTTTTCCGTATCTCATTTTGTACTGTGCTTCATTGTTGTCGTAATGAATTATGTGTTACTAATGCTTCTTTTTTAATTTAATTTTAGTTTTTTAATTTAATTGATCTAGCATTTAATTTGGGAATTATTCTTTGATGTGGTTTTGTGGCTTTTTCAATTGATTGATTACTTTTTTCTTTATGTTTGATTTGTTTACTGTTAATTTTGTGTGATCTTGTTATGCTCTGTATAAGTGTAGAGTGCAGTCTGGGTATACTCAGTGTCAGTGTATAATGCAGTCAGATTATAGTCAGTGTTGGTGTATAGTGCAGTCTGGTTACAGTCGGTGTATAGTGCAGGCAGGTTATACTCCATGTCATTGTTTAGTGCAGTCTGTTTATAATCTGCATCAGTGTACTGTATAGTGCGGTCTAGTTATACTAAGTGTTAGGAATATACTGCAGTCTAATTATACTTTGACACTGCACTACAGTATACACGGCGTATAACCAGACTGCATGTGCACAAATGCAGGTGCTTCCTATGGCGCACTACCCTTTGCACTGTCTTCCCTGTGGTGTGCCATGCTTTGCATTGTGCATGTTATACAAGTATGTTTAGCCTTGGTAAAATGTATGTTATTGTTGGCAAGTATTCGTACACAATCTCAAACGCCAGCCAATATTTAATTGTGCCAAGTGTAGTGCTACTGGGAAAGTGACCTCAAATATACAACATTATAGATACTATTTAGCTATGACATCAGTTATTCCTTTTTTTCCATAGTAGGGTTCTTTATATATAGATTTAGAGTTCTGATTCCTCCTTATGTATATATAATTATATACATTTATTGCATTCATTAGATTAATATGGTTCTTCATATATTATGTTCACTATAGACATTTATAATATTATTATTAATTAATTCATATTTGGTATTTATGTTCATTTGGCATTTTATATTATATTATTAGGAGTTTCATATATAAACTATAATATTTCACTTACTTTAGGCATTGTTTTTATTATCATAATATTAACATCTCTTTTATATATATATTTGTTAATATTAATTTACTATATGCACTATTGTGGTTTCCTATTAGAGAGGGATATGTGTTACACACATCATTATCCTCAGGTTGTTGTATTCTCCTGTTTTTTATTCCATGCACATTTTTATTTATTTTTCTCTTGATTATTTTTATGCTTCAATTCCTATATTGTAGATGTAATTATATGTTCACTTGTGAGTATTTGTTTCTACTAGATCAGTTATATTTTATCATCAATGATATTATTTTTTATATGCTTTCTCTTTATGTTTCTTCACTTTAACCATTTGTCTCACGTTTTTCCTTTTTTTTTGTTATACTTTGACTTGCTCCCTGGTTGAGTTGTTTGTCCCATTTAGGCTTCCGTAGCCTTTTTACCTGGTTCTTATCACCCGACCATAGGGTTTTTTTTGGCGCGAATATACTCAAATGCAGGGAGCAGTCAGGGTATTTAAAGAGATCTCTCACAAGCAGGGTCACTCTTTGATAAAGCACCCGTTGGGTGAGAAACACGTCAGAGCACCTCTTTTTTTTGCCTTGCTGCTGTTATGCATTATTAAATAAATAATTTTGTGTTGGATGCGAGCCTCCAGCCCTATTTTTCTGCAGTGATCAGTCTTTCACCTTTGCGTTATACAAGTATGTTTAGTCTTGGTAAAATGTATGTTATTGTTGGCAAGTGTTCGTACACAATCTCAAACGCCAGCCAATATTTAATTGTGCCAAGTGTAGTGCTACTGGGAAAGTGACCTCAAATATACAACAAAAAACAAAGAAGCCGCAATGCACATCCAAATTGACAAATTATTTGATTAATTTCTATATGTTTTTGTCTTCTCACAAGTATGGGTTACTTAGTTCAATCTTTTGGCCAAAAAATGTTAAGCCTGCAACCACGTCAAGGTGGACCCATTCAGCAGGTACTGTACCTACTTACTGTACCTACACTACGAATACAAAGGACACAGTATACAATTAATACAGTAGATACCTGCTGAAAGAGCCTACCTGTAAAAGACTAACATGAAAAATCTTCCGAAGCTTTTGCGATTTTCTTCTTAAAAGCTTAAGTAGTCCCTTCTGAAAAATGTATGCAGAAATAATAACTGGCTTGTTTATCCAACAAAATTACCAATATTTAGGGAACTTATGACTACTTGAATAATTGTTTTTTTGTGTTTGCAATTCTAGGTGGATAGAGTAATGTCCATGTTATACTACACTCTGACTATAGTATTTCTGATCAGCATACATGCTGCTCCAAAGACCAAAGACCATGCTCCAATTCCACGCCACGCACATCGAACTAAGTCTGTTCACCGTACTCACGGAAAGTTAGAGGGCCGTAACCATCCAAACTTTCACAACGTCACAGTCGACCCTAAATTTTTCAAAAAAAGGAAATTTCGCTCTCCAAGAGTCCTATTTAGCACCCAGCCACCTCCATTGTCTGAAGACCTGAGGAACTTGGAGTACTTGGATGATGAGGAGTCTCTCAACAAAACTATCCGTGCTAAAAGGACAGTTCACCCAGTTCTTCACCGGGGGGAGTATTCTGTATGTGACAGTGTCAGCATGTGGGTTGGGGAGAAAACCACAGCCACTGACATCAAGGGCAAGGAGGTGACTGTGTTGGGGGAAGTGAACATAAACAATAGTGTTTTCAAGCAGTACTTTTTTGAGACCAAATGCAGGGACCCAAAGCCAGTATCTAGTGGATGTCGTGGAATTGATGCAAAGCATTGGAACTCCTATTGCACCACTACACACACCTTTGTCAAAGCTTTGACCATGGAAGGGAAGCAAGCAGCGTGGAGGTTCATACGGATCGATACAGCCTGTGTCTGTGTGCTCAGCAGGAAAGGTCGGACCTAAATGAACACTCGTCTATGCCACTCCAGCTTCTCCCCACCCCTACCTCAGCCTGTAAATTATTTTAAATTATATGGACTGCATGGTATATTTATAGTTTATACTTTAAAAAAAAGAGACTCATTATTTATTATTAAACTGTTTTCAAAACTCTTTGTTTGTTTTTTGAAGACATGGCATTAATTTGATTTCTTGCAGACTTAACAAAGGATAAAGATGTATATGAGTTCTATTAATATTAAAACAATCAACCATGCAACATTTTTCTACTCCTTTTAATATGTTCTTCCATATTTCATGTTAAATTTAAAGTAAATGTACATTAGCTGCTAAATTCTAATACAGAAATATAGTAATTTACGTTTAAAATAAACCTACAAATTCCACATTGCTAAACGCCTCCCACATACTGTACTATATTTATATTGACGAAAAAGAAACCCCAATTCAAATATTAATCCATGATGTTGACAATTATAAACTGATGGATTTGAAGCAAAGAAAATGGAGTAAAAAGATTGGGAGAGGACAATATTTCCCATATTAATAAGTACTTTACAGAGAAACCCTAACAGCAAAATGTTTGTTTTAAGAATAATTACATATTTTTAAAGCTGCAATTCCCTCCAATATGATATTTTTTATTTTTTACCTTAAGAGGTCCAGGGGGTCGCATGGATCTTAACTGTGGTGCTCCCAGCTCAGGGGTCCACCCAGTTGTAGGTAAAATTCAAGTTTAATGTTTTGCAGCTTCTTGCTTAAAAAAAAAACAAATATGGCAGCTGGCTTCACCAATAGACATTGAGGATTTTTATTGGTGACCCGGAGGCCATATTGGAAGTTTTTTGCAATTATGAACTGGCTGCTACATTGTTCTCAACTGGTAGTATTGTGGGTCAATTTAGAGGCTACTAGGGTGGCCCCTGGCAATGGAAGCAGCAAGGTTGATCTCATTGGGAGCATCGAATAACTATTTTAAGAACTCCCCCCCCCGCCTAAAGAAAAAACAAATAAATAAATCCCCAACAAGCTACCTGAATTGTTTTAAGGAAGACAATGTCACATTCATCTTGTAAAGTAACCATTATTGCAAATATTTCATGGACCTGTGATGTCCTGCTTGCCTTTCTGAAGAAGCTTTTGTCCCAGTCATTTGAATAGAAACAGTATTGTAGCAGGGGGTCTCCGGAGCTGAACGATGTTGATTTCAGGTCCGGGGACCCCCTGCTTCCCGAGTTACAGGCCCCGTTATGGGGAGCCGGTATCCCAGCGACCACAGCCCACGTGATCAGGGGATTTCAACAAACCAGAGGCATACTGGCATCCCATAACGGGGCCTGTAACTCAGGAAGCAGACCTGAAATCAATGCTGTTCAGCTCCGGAGACCCCCTGCTACAATAGTGTGTGATTAAAATAAAAGCAGCTTCATTACCTTAGCGGCTAACCGGGAGCAGAGGTTTTTCTGAGCTGAGCCACGTTGATTTCAGCCTCGGGGAACCCCTACTTCCCGAGATACAGGCCACAGTATGGGGTGCCGGTATCCCCCTGCGGAATTTAAATCCCAGGGTCACGTGACGTGGAGGATTTTCACATTGCGGGGATACCGGCAACCGATACCATGGTCTGTATCTCGGGAAGTAGGGGGTCCCCGGACCTGAAATCAAAGCGGTTCAGCTCCGGAGACCCCATGCTACAATACTGTGTAATGAAAATAAAATAAAAGCCCTGCGATCGCCTGTTAGGGGCACGAAGATAGAGTGACTGATTCAGTCTATCTCTGACTGCGCGTCTCTTACAGACAGGTAAAAAAAAAGAGATGGGAGGTGGAGCGCAGAGAAAGAAAAAACCAGGGTGAGATAGGTTCAATTTATTACAAAAAACAGAAGCACAGAATTACTTACAATTAATAAAACAGCAACATGTAGATCCTCCCACAGGAATCTGGTCTGCAACTAGTGGGTTACCCCCGTCCTAACTGCACACACTGCTTCAGTCACACAGGGTCCCTGACCCGGAACCGGAAGTGTTACGACCGAGCAATAGGCGGGCTCTCTCTGGCCGTGGCAACGGCTACAGCAATAGCACCAGCTACTCAGGACTCACGGGGGAGTACCAGCAAAAAACAGAATTAGGGAGATTCTACTGTGCTAAAAGATGCACTCCTACCCAGGAGTGCAACATATAGGTATTGAAACAACCCTCTACGCGTTTCGCGCAGTATAGCGCTTCGTCAGGAGGTATTAGGGTATTGCAGGAGGTGGTCTTATATAGGTCACCACCTAATTAGCCACCACACAATGCACATGTGTCAAAACATACTTTTAAAATACTTCCCAATGGTGAATGTGACTAGAGGACATATATTATACATATAAAAACACTGAACATACTTACACATAGAAAATGTAATAATACCTAATATAAAATTTACAAATGCATGTCTACCTATACACATATACCAATATTACAATCAATAATATAGATTTAATTAGATAGATATCCGTTTTTGATCCCTAATGATGCATATTATGTACTTGTACAGTTAGACCTTTTGCTAGCATAAATCTCCCAATGGTACATACCAATATTAAAATAGAAATAAAATTAAAAATCTAAAATTCCACATCTAAAAACTATATTCATACCTAAAATATGTGTTGATGATTTTATTGTAATTTCATTTTATTATTAATTATTTAAGAAAAGGATTTAATTCTATCATCTCATTAAGGCCACCAGGGATTTTGCTTTTCAAAGTATAAATCCAATACTGTTCTCTTTGGAGTAATTTTAGTTCTCTATTACCCTTCCTAATATCTCTTTCTACGACCTCCAAACCTCTAAAGTGTAAACCCTTTATTTCACCATTATGTTGCTCTAAAAAGTGCATGGCTAAATTATGTACCTTCCTCCCAGACTCTATATTACGTTTTACATTTTTGATACCATTAATGTGTTCTCCAATCCTTATTTTTAGAGGGCGGATGGTTTTACCAATATAATATTTTTTGCATGGGCAATCTATTATATACACTAAATGTGTCGTTTGGCATGTAATGAATTGATTTATTTTATATTCTATTCCTGTCTGATGGTCTTTGAAAACTTTTTCTTGGGACATATATTGACACATCACACATTTGCCACATTTGTGATTGCCCATCGGTTTACTTAAAAAACTTTTATTTGTAGCAGATTTTTTGTTTGCTCCTTTTAGGAGTGACAGGTGAAGCCCGGTAGGATTCACACAGCAGGGACCCCCGCTGTGTTAATACGATGGGCCATTAGTCTGGCCACTGGAACTCTTGAGAAGCTAGAGGTTACCTTGCAAGTTCTGCAAGGTAAATGGTTGACAACAGCTAGCTGCAGCATTTCCTCTGTTACATTGTGAGCGGCATGTATTGTATACTGTATTCTGCGATGCTTGTTATTGTTCTTTCACTGTTAAGGCTTTTAGGATTTATTTTACAATCTTCAACATAAAAAATGGCAGAGAAACTATTTTGAACATATATTTTTTTAATTAGATATATGAAGATAACACCTTCACAGTCAGACATGCCAGAATAAATATTACATGTTCAAATTACAGTGTAGCTATTTTTTATTTATTTTTTAATATTTTTTTCCTTTATTGGCGTCTTTTAAAATACATACATACATGTGGATATTAATATGACATTCACAGCATAACATAACAAATCGTTGTGAAGTACAGCCACATGGCAGTGAGGAACTCTGAGACACACAATAAACCTTTTTTCCTACTTTCAGTAGTGAAAAGAGAGGGGATGACGAGGGACGGGTGGATAGTTGGGAACGACATGGGGAAAAGAGGGGGGGGGTGGGGGAGGGGGAAGGGATTGTGGCGGGTAGGGCGCACCGGCCCTCGGCCCCGAGGGTATCAGAGTTGGACCAGGGCTTGCACCAGTGTCGGGGCAGTGTAGCTATTTTAAACATATTACACTTACTGTACAATATCAAAATCTGCTGGTATTGCACCCTTTACCCAATATATATAGAGTTATGCCTCGTAAAGCAACAATCCCGGCTGTTTTTTCTTTTCTTATTATTGCATGGTAACCAGGCGAGGTGGGAAGGGTCACCTGCAGCTGTTCCACAATATTTTCCACTCTGGGGACCCCTGGTTCCCGAGATGTCTTAACAGGGAATTTATCAGTTTTGCTATTTCATTCAAGGGAAGAATGGCTGCCAAACTTGCAGTCCCGTAGGCCAATAGAATGCTGCAACTTTATTAGTGACTGCTTCCTGTGTGACCGCCATTTCAATTCTAGCGTAAGTAAGACCAGTAACTTAATCTGTAAGTATCTCAGTTTAACTCCTGTGGATGCCCCAGGTCCCATTCTGCAACAAAATGGGGGCTTGTTTGGAAGGATTGCTGCTTTAGCCCCTTTGCTGCATGAGGAATCAGCAGCACATTGCAGAGCAATATGTTACTGGCCTCTTTGGCAGAAAAGGGGTTAATTGATTTGTTCACTATAGTTACGTAATACAGTAGATTATCCACATACACACATATCCATCACGTTCCATGTTTGTCAAATACTTATCGGGTGCGATACCCATCGTATATTTATATTGACGCAGAAGAAGGCAAAAAAGAAAAAAAAAACAGTGAAACATTTGCCAATGATATTTCATATTAGGGGGGAAAAAATCACTTATTGACCTCAGAAATTTCTCTCTTGACTAATACCCTTTTTATATTTAACTTGGAGAAAGAAAAGTAAGGTAGAAGTGATGCCTTTGATAGTTAACTTGTGGTTAAAAAGAGTGCAAGATTTCAGGACCACAAAGGTCACTTTTTTAGGCAGATTTAGCATGTCGTATTTATACAAGAATTACAATCTAGTAAGACTAGATATACAGGTGTAAATGAGTGTCATACGGAATTTAAAAAGGTCAATGCAAAAACGCTTATCAGATCGTTTCTGTAACACAGCAATACAAAAAAGAACATGCAGATAAATCAGGAATCAATTATTTGTCTGTTCTATATATTAACACGGTAACATCCACTACAAATCTTTGGGGGTAAATTAGATTTAAGAGGGAGATTCCGATTTTTAAGATTGTGCGTGGTCTTTATAAGAATATAAGTCAATTAGGTGTACTCTCTCGCAATGAGGGCGTGTTGAGAGGTATGTACGAAGATATGGGGACACATTCTAAGTGTTATTTCCACTTATCCATTCATACCTGGGTGGATCTAGACTTTCTTTTCATTGATGTCATTTGTTTTGTTTTGTTTTTAAAAAAACCTTTAATCTGTTAATGATAATTACCTTTAACTTTTTGTCTACAGAACATAGTGAGGCATGTCTGTTCATGGGGAATGCACACTTCTTGGGAGCCAGAACCTCTTAGTGTGTAAAGGAGTTTTATGTGACCGTCATCAAGATTGGAAACAAATACTTGTAAATGGTTTGGAAAGAGTAGCATATAAGAGAACCAGACCAGCCAGGGACTTGTGTCAATGAAGTTAAGGCGGGCTTACTTGTGTTACTTTGTTCTCATCTGCTCCGTTCCCGAATACATCTGACGATCACTCAATGACGCGGGTCGAGTGACGTCTATCGGGCGACTAGAAAAGATTCTGTGCAGGAGTGGGTTGGATCGGTATCTCTGGCACCGTGGGCTCCTGTACAGAGAGCATGGCTGTGATTGTGAGGGGGTAACCAGGCTCACTAATAAAGGTTAAGCCTGTTTGGTTACCTCTGATCCATTTATTGGGGTTCGGGAGTGTCATCTCTTGACCCCAGTGATTGTAAATGCATAGTATAAAATTATGCGACAATAAATAATGTGTTTTTACCTTTCCAGAAGTGCCAGCAAGCAGAGATTGCAAGGCTATGAGTTTCAAGGGGGTATTATGGAGAAAGTATTGTCAGAATGTGTCTAGCTAGCCGGGTTCCAGAGTTGCTGGAGACCCCAAAAATGTACACGGGAACCAGGTCGGATTCTCAGATACATTGAGACACATTGCTCCGGTAAAATCTCCCCTTGAAAATGCTTGCACGACTCACAGCTAGGATTCCCTGCTTCAACACATACTACAAAGGTAAATGGGGCATAGGGATGTGTAGTTTCCCTGGAAAGGTAAAGGGGTCCCTAGTTTAAGAGGGGATGCTCAGTTAATGCCCAGCTCACCCAGAATCCAGTATAGGGGTTCTGGGGGTACTCCAACCATACATAAGGTTGCAAGGAGTATTAAAGCTAAGTCCGGTATAGTGTGTGGGGAACATGGCTAGTAGGCATAAAGTGCAAGATTCTTATTCTATTCCCCATAACCATAAGATTTAGAAAGGTATAAAGTATATAATTTATTAAACAGCATGTTTAAAGTGTGTATACGCTTGTGCACGGTATATGAGCTAGGTCCGGACCGATGTTCTGGGTGAATCACTGGGCTACCAGCTTGGTGCCACTGTGTCTACCCAGACATCGGACATGAAAGCCTCGGAGGATGCCAGAGGTGTGAAGAGCATTTGGGCAGAAGGTTTAGACTGAGCACTCACTTCCTGGGATGAATGGCAAGTCCTCGGACTACCATTTACCTTCCCAGACTGAGTGGAGAAAATGAGTTTTCCCTGTTTTGTCCACAGTATGTTTTTTAATATGTGACTCAATAAATCTTTTATATTTTTTGTTAACGCCCGGTGAGTTGATTGTGCTTTTCCGCTGGGTTGCTGCTCAACCAATCTTTGGTCATTTTCGGTATTCTTCGTGATTGGAGTGCTGCTCTACAGGCTAGCAGGTACCGCTGCACAGGACATGCACCATCCGGTTCCAGAAGAGACGGCATTACAAGCAATTATACGCTGAGCAGCGAACACACAGACACGGAGGTAGAGCTTCAACGTGGATCGGGGGCTATGGAGGTATTTATCTATCCTCCACAGTGCAGATACCCCCACCAGCTGTTCATTACATACCCCGTTGGATTATCTGTGGACTTTGATCACCTCGATGCAGCCGTCGTGAGTATAGCGGATATGAAGTATACATACTGGTGTGTGAAAAAGAAAGTACACCCTCTTTGAATTCTATGGTTTTACATATAAGGACATAATAACAATCATCTGTTCCTTTGCAGGTCTTAAATTTAGGTAAATACAACCTCAGATGAACAACAACACGTGACATATTACACTGTGTCATGATTTATTTAACAAAAATAAAGCCAAAATGGAGAAGCCATGTGTGAAAAACCAAGTACACCTTATGATTCAATAGCTTGTAGAACCACCTTTAGCAGCAATAACTTGAAGTAATCGTTTTCTGTATGACTTTATCAGTCTCTTACATCGTTGTGGAGGAGTTTTTCTTTACAACGTTGCTTCAGTTAATTGAGGTTTGTGGGCATTTGTTTATGCACAGCCCTCTTAAGGTGCCGCCACAGCATTTCAATCGGGTTGAGGTCTGGACTTTGACTGGGCCATTGCAACACCTGGATTCTTTTCTTTTTCAGCCATTCTGTTGTAGATTTGCTCGTGTGCTTGCGATCATTGTCCTGTTGCATGACCCAATTTCGGCCAAGCTTTAGCTGTCGGACAGATGGCCTCACATTTGACTCTAGAATACTTTGGTATACAGAGGAGTTCATGGTCGACTCAATGACTGCAAGGTTCCCAGGTCCTGTGGCTGCAAAACAAGCCCAAATCATCACCCCTCCACCACTGTGCTTGACAGTTGGTATGAGGTGTTTGTGCTGATATGCTGTGTTTGGTTTTCGCCAAACGTGGCGCTGTGCATTATGGCCAAACATCTCCACTTTGGTCTCGTCTGTCCAAAGGACATTGTTTGTTCAGATGCAACTTTGCAAACCTTAGCCGTGCTGCCATGTTCTTTTTAGAGAGAAGAGGCTTTCTCCTGGCAACCCTTCCAAACAAACCATACTTGTTCAATCTTTTTCTAATTGTACTGTCATGAACTTTAACATTTAACATGCTAACTGAGGCCTGTAGAGTCTGAGATGTAACTCTTGGGTTTTTTGCAATTTCTCTGAGCATTGCACGGGCTGATATTGGGATGAATTTGCTGGGATGTCCACTCCTGGGAAGATTGGCAACTGTCTTGAATGTTTTCCACTTTTGAATAATCTTTCTCACTGTAGAATGATGGACTGTAAACCCTTCCCAGATTGATGGGCAGCAACAATTGCTTCTCCAAAATATACCTGTTTATTAGAACAATTACTAGCTAGATGAGAATATAGCCACATACAGTAGGGAAATTGCAGGGCATAAGAGGATGAAAATTTTGAGAGAGACGCCAAAGACTATGCACAGGGGCGAGTTTACTCCTGGCAATGGAGAGATTCAAACAAGGGAGATCGACAATGGAGATCACAGAGACCATTCACTCGAAGTTCACGCCAACTCAATCAGAACGATATGACCAAAAGCGACTCGTCCAGAGGAGCCGCCTCTTTTTTAGAACAGAAGAGGCCAGGGAATGGTCAAGGCCGACGTGACAGGCAGGACGCAAGCACCACAGGACAAGGGAGAGTGAAGGAGGGGTGCAGACACAATCATGACATTAGTGGTGAATATTTCTGACATCCCCCTTTCCCCGCAACAGACCAAGGTCCTCAACAAAGGACTTTCCTTTGTCCCGACAGTATTCATGGACCAACTTGAATTAGATATAGATCTTGCCAGGTTTTTCCGTTTATTATGTTTGAAAGGACATTTTGCTAAGTTCCCTAGTACTGGTAGAGTCCCAAATAGTGATGTTGAAGAGGACACTGCATTTCACTTATTAACTACAGATTGTAGAAATAAAAGAAGATTCAACCCGCCGCCGATGAATCATACCATTGAAACTTTCATTACTCTAGTCCAGAAAGACAACTACACCACCTAGGAATACCAACTTTACTAGGGCTGAAAGAGAGGTCCTTAAGGACATTGAATCCAACAAGGATTGGATTATCAAACCAGCAGATAAAGGGGGAACAGTAGCTGTAATAAACAAGACTAACTATAGGGATGAAATCATTCGCCAGCTTTCTGACTGGTCGAACTACACTGTTGTACCACAGAATCCTACACCTGGGGTGGTAGAAAAATTGCACATATTATGAATTCAGCCTTTGAACGGGTGTGATCACTGATAAACAGAGAGATTTTCTAATTTAAAAAATCCAATCACACCAGTCTTCTATACATTACCTAAAATTCACAAGGATATCAATAAGCCCCCCAGGCACCCCACAGTAGCAGGGACTGACTCCGTTTTTCAAACTCTTGTGGTGTTCCTCGATAAATTGCTGCATCCTTTAGTCACTTCTTCAGCTTCATACATCCAGGATACCACTCACTTTTTACAGAAGATAGAGAACTTTACAGACTGTGCTGATAACATGCTTTTGGTCACTTTAGATGTCAATAGCCTGCATACGTCTATACCCCATAACGACGGTATTGAGGTGGTAAGATTGGCACTTAATAGAGATGGCTCCCTTACAGCTAAGTAAAGGATGTTTGTAGTGGGCACATTGTCTGTGATGTTAAGAGAAATGTTATTTTTATTTGAGGATACATACTATATCCAAAAGCAGGGTACAGCTATGGATTCAAATGTCGCGCCCACATACGCCAACATCTTTATGATCAAGTTTGAAACAGACTTTGTTTTTCATCATCAATTATTTATGGTACATGGGCGTATGTGGATGTGCTACATCTACGATATTTTCCTCATATGGGCAGGCGCAGAGGAGTCACTTAACCGCTTCATAAGTGACGTTAATAGTGCAATGACTACAATTAGTTTCACCTCAGCTGTTTGCAATCGGGCTATTCATTTTTTGGAACAAAAATAGATCAAGGTGACTGCTGCTCCATGAACAAAAAATGGGAAAACTCAACAGCAAAAGGTGACGAAAAACACTTTATTGGAACTACATAAAAAAACAGTATCAACAGAAAAAACTCTCCTCCCACGCGTTTCACGCCCCCTAATGGCGCTTTTTCAAGGAGTTAAGGATTGGGGAGGTAGAAACTATTTTATACCTCCCATCACTGGGAAAAGGCAACGGATGCCAATTAGTAATAATGAGCATACAAAGAAAGAGACTGAAAGATACAAAACACAGGGGGTAACAGAAAGAAAGAAAAAATGAGAGAAAAAGAAGAAAGAAAGAAAAAAGAGAATAACAAACGCAATAGATAAAAAAGAAAAATAGAAACAAATAGTATGATTACAATCAGTCCCGAGCTGACCTATTAGGATAGACAATTATGGTGTGCAGCAACTTACATATATATGAAAAGTTACTATATAGCTGCACATCTTGATAATTGATTTGAAACAGTTACTCATAGTACAAAGTTTGTATTTTATGTCATATCCAAAATAGTCAAAACTGGAACTGACTGTTCAGAAATAGAGACTTGCTGAACACATCCTTTGCAATCAAAATCAATGGTAGCAGACATTGTATAGAGATACAAGAGTGCCATCATGTGGACAAAACAAGCACTCTAGTTGTTCTGAGTCCCAAGTTGAAACATCTAGTTATTAATAATAATAATAGCATGTATAGCGCTGCTAGCATTGCAGAGACATTTTGCAGGCACAGGTCCCTGCCTGTAGAGCTTACAATCAATTTTTGGGTGAAAAGGAAACTTATCAAATAGTGGCGCTCTAATTAAATAAATCAAATCTTGCTAAAAATAGTGATGTTAGTGATACTTATATAGACACTTCTAATAAGAATAGAAATAAATTGTAAACAGTGATTAGATAATCAAAAGGTGATACTTATACAGACACATATACTGATGCTGCTATAACCCGGTGAGGATTTCTCTGTCTGTCCTCTTGGTAGATACTGGCGATGATTCTCCAGGAAGCGCAAGGATATGTGAAGGTAAAAGAATATATTGATAGTGCAATATTGTATGTGATAATTATGAATAAGGCTGTTCTAATATAAATGTACTCACAAGCGTGAGAAGATTAAGGGCACATAAAGGTATCTTTGGGTAATCTAGATGTCACACAGCGGTCAGGAGTTCAGTTTCAGCCCCCATGTAGACTCCAAAAGACCTTAAATAAGAAGACTGGACATAGTGCAGACTGTATACAAAAGGATTTTAAAAGGTAAGTGGAAAATGTTACACTCACATGGTTTCAAAAGGTTAAAAGCATTTAGACCACACGTAGTGGATCTCAGCAGCCGGATAGGTAGTAGCGATGGTTCCCCTCCTCTGTGGCGTGCGTGTCACGGGTAGCGTTCCAACGGCACCGGAAGTGATGTCATCTGCTTCCAGGGGTTCCGGCCAATGCTGGAGGTACCTCTCGCAGTGGATCTCAGCAGCCGGATAGGTGATGGCTCTGATTCCCCCCCTCTGTGGCGTGCGTGTCGCGAGTTGCGTTCCGACTGCACCGGAAGTGATGTCATCTACTTCCAGGGGTTCCGGTCAATGTTGAAAGCGTCACTCTACGCGTTTCACCTATTCGGTTTCTTCAGAATCAATTTTTGGGTGCCTGAGGCAAAGGGAGATAAAGTGACTTGCCCTGGAGCCGACACCTGGAATTGAACCTGGTTCCCCTGCTTCAAACTCAGTGCCAGTCAGTGTCGTTACTCACTGAGCCACTCCTTCTCGCATTTAAATTATGTAGCAACTCACTAATGTTTGTTAGCTGTGCTGTTTCTGCACATCCAAAAATTAGAACAAAGAAAGAAGAGTTTTAGAGGCAAAAACTAACTAGGCACATTCAATTGACGATAAAATAGATCGTATTGAGATTACTAAGAAATGTAATTATATGCGCTGTTACACATGAGATGTAATTTGAAATATACTATACCAATATTATGTAAACCTAGTATTATATTTTTGCGAATAAAAAAAAAAACAAAAAAAAATCCTTCCTCAAAGTTCATTTGTCTTTCATTATGTGTGTTTCATTGGGATAACTCATGAAATATAAATGACAATATTTGTCATATATATCAAAAACAGTCAAGTTTGAGCACATTCATTAAGAAATAGTAAGTAATAGAGGGATGAGAGATCCTATAGTATAGGAAGATGGACTATTGTGGTGTTATTAACAACTCTATGGATAGAATTCAATGCAAAATGAAGCACGAGGCTATTAAAGCACAAACTCTCTCATAGAAAGTATTTCAAATCCCATTCTGTATTCAGACCCTTGGGTATTAAAGTTTCAAGTGAAAATATCCAGAAAGCCTCTCTTTTATAGAAGGCGTTCGTTCTATCTCCACCCCGTGTGTGCGGTTTAACATGGTCTCATAGACACCCAAGTGATTCGGACAGCGCGTGAACACACTTATATTAATTGGGTGAAAAAACAATATTGTTCACCAATGAGTGTGATAATCACATACTGTATATTCAAATGTTCACATAAATGGTGAAGATAGAGGAAATAACAAAGTGTTAGGTAATTGATATTGTCTCAACCTCTGATGGGAATTGTTTTGGGTTCCCTTTCAAATGCAGAGTTTTCCAGGGTTCAGAGGGAGCGTAAATATCAAGATCACCCCAAAAAGAGAGAAGGACAAATATAGTGTACTATTGTCATACAATCTTAGAAGGAACGTGATCTTGGCTCTTACGAAGTGCCTACTTACAGTGTGGTCAAAATTATGTGCAGAGAAAGATAGTATCCGGATGTCTGGATCAGGGTGTATTGCTGGTAGTAAATCTCAGGAAAAAAGGAAAAGGAGAAACCGATTGTGCAGACCAATAAAAATGTATCTTAAAATAGGTAAATCAACATATACAGTATGTACTCACATTGTGTACATATACAATGGAAAACATACAGGACACCTAACAAACTCCTATTGAACCCCCAAAAAACCTCCTACCTAATTGAAGCTCACCCCCTCCCACATTTAAATGGTTAAGGGCTCACTCCATAGCATCTTCCAGGGGAACTGGCTTGCTTGCAGTATGGTTGTGACAACTCTAATACAGAGTGCTTTTCCTGGTAATGTACAGGTTAATAAAAGCTTCAATCAGACTTAGAACTTTGCAACTAATATTGACAGATTCACTATAAATCATTCTTCCTGTTATTACACAGGTTATTAAGAATTTATATTAGCGTTAGGGACCCCTGAAATGTGGTCTGCCGTGCCGGTGGCTCAGGGGCTTACAACAATTTTGGCCAAAAATGTCAAACTAAAAGACCATTTTACTTAATAGATATTTATACATATATATTTAGGCACTGTACCGTGTATGAGTTTCACTGGATGTGCTAAAACTGAGCTCTGTCTGTGTTTTATGTTCTGTCTCTGGTTTTAAACATATACAATGGACACATAAATGGTGTTGGGCGCCTGAGGACATCTCGCGCCGTGGAGGTGGTATTGCGCGCCGCCTCCCGGTCTCAAAATTTTCTCCCCACAGTAGCTGGTTGATCCTCCGGTTCAGCGTGTTGCGTCACTTCCAGTCGGATCAATGTCAGATTCGGTCTTATGGATCAGAGAGAATGAGACAGCTTGGATCGGCAGGACCTCCTGGTACAGCTTCTCAGCACCTTTGCAATGGCTCTACGCGTTTCGCTGAGCTTGTCAGCTTTGTCAGGAGCAGCATAGTCCCCATAGTGGGTGGTGTATCTTTATAGTGTGTGCAATTGCTACAATTAAGCCACAGGTTCTCTCAATGAGTCCATAACTCTGTGATCAAAATCCTAATGGAAACAGGTCTAAAAACGATCTCTTTAATTAAATTCAATAAACTTTCATACATAAAATAGTTATTTTGTAAAAACTTATGAACGTAAACACATCTAAATCCTACATATTAGGTCTCATAAATTCCTCCAAAGTCCATGGATTAGAAAGAGAGAAAGAGAGGAAGAATCATGAATCAATAAAACCTTATTTGATAAGATATAAAACTTATATGGTAAAATATATAAATATTTAAATACTTATATAGTAAAATACAAACGTGAAAGGGGTATACAGGTGTCATAACATGCTTGGGTGGACAGTGCTTCCCACTAGGAAATAAATGTTATAAATCTGGGATTTTAGTTTAAAAAGGGGGCTAATTCAAAATCTATGTTTAGACCATTGGGTACCATAGTGTTGAGCCGGTGTATCCAAAACATTTCACGCTTCCCTACGTCCTTATCTCTGTCTCGACCCCTCCAATGCTGGAGTACATGTTCAATGCCCACATATTTCAGACCTCTTAGATTGGATTTGGTGAAATAGGGCAAAGTGTTTTGAAACACTATGGGTCATAACACTACGCCTAATGTTGCTCAAGTGTTCTATGATTCTTGTTTTAATTGCTCTTTTAGTTTTTCCTACGTAGTGTAGGCCACATGGGCATTCTAACAGATAGATAACATATTCAGATCTACAATTCATATATTTGTTGATCTTGAAAACCTCATTTTTGTTGTTAGCTTTAAACGTAATTTTTACTTCCTGTTTTTGCTCACAGGCTTTACATGTTAAGCACCCATAAAAGCCTCCCAATTGTTGGAGCCATCCTTTTTCTTTAGTTTTCCTAAGGCCACTAGGTGCAAGTTGATTCTTTAAGTTTTGTGCTTTTTTTTAAATTCCATTGGGTTTACTCGGAATATCATTTTTTAAAACAGGATCATTTAATAAAACATGCCAATGTTTGTTAATAATGTTATCTATTTTATAAGCTTCTTGATTATAAGTTGTTAGAAAGGCTGTGTCAAAATTCTTAGTCGGAACATGTTTTTCTCTATTAGGTTTTATCAATTCCTTTCTCTCTATGCCACTTGCCCTTGTTAATGCTAGATTTATAGTATCTTCATTATAATTCTTTTGTAAAAATCTATTCTTTAAGATTTCGCATTGACTTAAAAAGATATCATCATCGGTGCAATTCCTGCGCATTCTTCTGAACTGACCGTAGGGTACTTTGTCCATCCACTAAGGATGATGACAACTAGAGCATAGAATATAGTTATTACTATCTACTGTTTTAAAAAATGATTTTATTTTGATTTCTCCTTCATGAATGTAAATAGTAAGATCTAAAAAATCCAGTTCTTAGTTCTTCTTTACTAGTTAACAATGTGAATTTCAAATTATTTATGTTGTCATTAATTTTATTCAAGAAAATATCTAGACTACTCTGATCGCCTTGCCAAATCATAATAATATCGTCGATGTAGCGCCACCAGACGACCAAGCTTGGGCCGGGCCCCACCTCAGACCAAATCTTCTCTTCCTCCCATAACCTCATGAAGAGGTTGGCATAGCTAGGCGCAAACTTGGTACCCATGGCGGTACCACAACATTGGAGATGGAAACTCCCTTCAAACCAAAATATTTTTTTTTATAATATAAATGAAATACTATCAATTAAGAAACTTATTTGAACATCTGATAGTTCTGCGTCTTTGGTGAGAAAATACTTCACCGCAGCACACCACTGCTGATGTAAAATTGAGGTGTATAGGGAGGCAACATCAATAGATGGTAATAAATAATTTTCATTCCATTTAATGTTTTCTAACGTTCCATCTAAGATTGTATGACAATAGTACACTGTATTTGTCCTTCTCTCTTTTTGGGGTGATCCTGATATTTACGCTCCCTCTGAACCCTGGAAAACGTAACATGTTCTCAGCCACACATTTGGAATTGCTCAGACTCCATTGTTGACAAGTGCTGAAATGTTTAGACTCTGGGTGTGTTTGAACTTTTTTAGTTATTAATCTCATGTGTTCCAACACTCTTTGTTTGAATGGCCTTGTAGTCAGACCAACATAGCGCTTGTCACAGCCACAGATAAGCATATATATATAACGTACTCTGTGTTACAAGTTATACAAGATAGAATGTTATACAACTTGCTTCCCTCTTTCTTACTGAAAGTTTTCGTTTTTTGTACAAATTTGCGAACTCTTACATTTGCCACAGAGGAAGCATCAAAGCAACATAGCAAATTGGGAAACAATTCCTTGTGACTTTTTTTAGATGGTTTGGTCATGCTAGGTGATATAATTGTAGCAAGGTTCCCCCGGTATCCCCTTACCTCCACTGCACTGTTGAGGGGAGCCCCGTGCTGTGCCAGGAAGCTGCGGGGGCGAGTGCGTCGCCGGGGGCTCCCGGTGACAACGGAGTCAGAGCGCCGCCATCTTGGTTGTGTCCTCGGCTGCGCAGAGGGTTGCGCATGCGCAGTCGTGATGTGGCGGCCATTACAGAAAGGGAGGCAGGTTGCAAATGGTGCTCCGTAATGCAGGGACCCTTAGTTGCGCATGCGCAGTTAGGGCAAAGTGGCGGCCATTACATGCATGCACAGGGACAGGGAGACTTGCGCATGCGCAGTACACATTGCACACGCGGCCCTAATGATAAAGAGGGCCCTGGAGGACTACAACATCCAGAATGCTTAGGGGCAGGGACCCAATAGGGCTGGAAGCTTCCCCTGAGGATAAGATACATTGTTGTGCACAGACCATGCGAGTCAGTTGGATCCAGAAAGAGATTGGGGAAGGTAGTGTACAGAGAGCAGTGCTCTGCTGTACTAGGCCAGAGATATACCCCAGGCCCCAGGTAGGCCCCACTCCCCACTAGGTTTAACTAGGTTTAGTGGATAAGCTCATAGGGACAGTCCCTAAGGTAGGGACCCTGTCCCATTATATGCGTAATAGTCAGGGACACCATGTCTGCTGCTGTTCCTGAGGATTTGGTCTGAGGGTCAGATCACTGTTTGCTGTGTGCTGATTGAGAGACTGGTCTTCACGGTGTGATTGTCTTGCGAGACCTCATCCCACGCGGAGCACAGTCATCGCGGCTTCGGTAGATCCTTTGAGTAGATTGTCATACCCAGGTGCTGGGAGCATCTGGGCAGGTATCTACACCTTCCACACGTGCACCAACCTTGCTGTTCATATGTGACAGGCCTGATCACACACACTTGGGTGGATTGGGACTAATGGGACACAGGGTTGGGGGAGGAAAGGTGTGGGGTTACAGCCCAGTGAGGGGCTAGTGTTACAGCTGTCAGTATTGGCAGAGTGTTATTCATATAGCTGTTGCTGTGTGTTATGTATAGAGCTGTTAGTACTCTGTGATGTATGTTATGATGTTATGTTGCTTATCCCTATAGTAAACCCTTTTAGCCAAAACCTTTGGTGTGGGCTGGTTACTTTATGGATGTTCCTATGTGAGGGCCATTCTACATTTGCAGAACCCCACATAGGTGGAGGCGCTGACCGAAGAGACGTTCCAGGAGCATGTAACCAGGAGAGGAGTGAATATCTACCCTGGGAGGCCCAATGTGAGATAGGGTGGGGGAAACAGGGGTACATAATGTTTGCCAGTGTCTCTGATTTTTTAAATAAAATGTAGGATCCTGAAAATTTGTACAAAAAACTAAAACATTCAGTAAGAAAGAGGGAAGCGCTGCCCCACTAAACCCCCCCCCAGCCCCCCCCCCCCCGGACGCACCCATCTCCTGCCCCATGCCGGCAACCAAGGGGACCAATGGGAAGGGAGCGCCGGGAGGCAAGGGAGTGCTGGGAGACAAGGGAGCGCATTGTCCCTTCCCGAGGGAAGGATTACCCCCACTACCACCTCCCGCACGTAGAGGGCAGCCACGGGTACCAGGGGCAGAAGAGGGGACATCGCACCATGCGAGCAGAAGACGGAGGGGCGGGATGCCGCAGCCACACTCACCCCCCCCCCCCCCAATATGTGTCTCAAGCCAGAGGTGCAGAGTATAAAATAACGCACACACACCAGAGACAACGGGGGGAGGCATGGGAAACAAGGGGGGAGATATGAGACATTACTTACCTCTGCAGAGAAGGAAGGGCGGGCTTGACTGCTCAGCTCATATAGAGCCTGGCTGCGCGTGTACAGTGTACAGGAGGGAGAAGACTGGTGTCCATATCGTATGCGGTGCCCGGCATCCATAGCACCGACAGCGGAGCAAAGTCGGGATCTCGCGAGACTGAGATTGGGACGCGATCACGTGATGCGGAAGCGGCTGTGAGTGTATGCAGACGCCGGTATCATAGTAGCAGCGAGTGTGATATACTCAGCTAAATATTCTCAACTGCCTTTCTACAACTCATAGAGTCTGATTTTTTTACTTATCATGCTATCTTAAACATTTTTTAATTAAACGGTGTTACACTATATTGTGTCATTACCTTGCTTTACATGCTCATGGTCAATCCCTGTGACGGAGATTGTCTGTCCATAATCTAACCTGTGGGGATCCTGTTGCTGATCTGTTTGGAGTGTGTGGAGAATTTAACAACATCATTAGAAGCTCAGTGGGGACTGGAATATCGAGCAGAGTTCCCGATCCCAGTGTGGATAATGGCATTAATTTGTCTTGATAACTGTGAGTGCATATCATACCATCTTAGAATTTGAAATAGTCCGAACATACTAACATACTACCCTATGTTTTAACCCTTTCTTTTCTTCCCTATTTCTTGCGGCTAGGTCATTCTTCTTCTGAGAGATAGGTATATATAATCAAAAAATAAATAGATGATACTGTTCTGTGGCTAACGAAATGCTTTTAATTGTGCGAGCTTTCGAGATATACTGATCTCTTCTTCCGGCGATGTTACAATGCGATGTTATATATACAATATATATATATATATATATATATATATATATATATATATATATATATATATATATATATATTGAAGAGGCAAAATAAGGTGCGCCAAACTAATTATCAACAATAGTAAAAATGGTGTCAAATGAGTGCTGCCGTAATGTAATGGATGTACACCCCCCCCCCCCCAATATTATACAAAAAAGACAAAATATAAAAGGCGCAAATCAGACAACAGGTGGTTAAATGTCGAACACCTGTGGGATAAATACGTAGAATATCCTTATAAGAATCCAGGACGAGATATGATCTATAAAAGAGAAAAATGCCAATATAGTGAAGTACGTTTAATCATATAAATAAAGCGCAAGTAAAGTGGCTATTTACAATGTAGCTGAAATAAACAGGCATGTAAGGATAAAATCCTTTCTGTGACTGCAGCAGAGAGGCTGGTGATGTCAGGAACTCCTCTCAGGTTACACACTGTGTTCACAATCACTGAAGTTCCCTTGGTTGAAAGTGAACTACACAGTCCCAATAGCCTTGAATAAGGCTTTGCAGTACAGGCAGGAGAATAAAATGTCCTTACTTCAGACAGACAGGGAGATCTGTTAAGAGATCCTCACCCTACCGGTTTTGTAAATTTGTCCTGTCACCCTCTCTCTCTCTGTCACTCTCTCTCTCTCTTTCACCCACACTCTCTCTGTCTCACACTCTGGATCTGGATATCTTATTTACCCTATATATATATATATATATATATATATATCTTATCTGCCCTATAACTACACCGAAAGAAATAACCTATACTGCTTTCTATCAGATATGACTCAAGCTTCACACGGGAGACATCGGAATCCCCCCTAACCCAGAAGACAGGTAAGGAACGCCTCCCCTCCAACATATAACATTGTGGGAATGGGGGTACCTGGACATTGAGGGACTGCGGATCAGGTAAGATCCCAGGCAGGATTGCTGCTTTAGATATTGTGAAGTGGGGGGCGTCCAGACACTGGTTAAGAGGTTCAGGAAACTCGTCATTCACATGTAGCTTTTATTTTTCTAGATCCGACATTTATACACACACACACACACATAACAAGGATTATTTGTAGTATAATGTAATACAATAAATAAACTTATGTCAAAAACAAATGTTGTTCTTACTAGGAATTTATTCAATTGGTTTTTGGGGGGGGGGGGCTGGGGATGGTGTTAGATGGCGAGTAGATTTTTTGGTTCGGCAAGTAGATTTTTGGGTGATCCTCTAGATGTGTCTCTGCAGACTGTTTCTGCAGTGGTGCTAAATAAATCTAACTAATATTGCCCCTCCTCCCCTTGACTCACTTGACTTGTATTTATTTTTTCTTTGCAGGTGACAGAATCTGTCCAGCACTGCCATTTCTGGGCAGCGATGACAAGACAGGGAATGTGTTGGCTATTAATAAGTCATCTGTATGAGGGACTGCAGGGATGATCAAGTTACAAACTAATGTTCCTACAGACTACATGTGGTGTATCCCATACTGGCATTTTACAGAGGCTATGTTAAAATATTTGCTTGTAGAGGAGCATGCTCCAAAATGCAGATAAAGGCTTAGGGGTGCTACTCCTCCCCGAAATATTTTTGGATACCTTTACTCAACTGTGTCACCTAAACTGAACTCAATAATTGTTGTGACGGGAGGGGGTAACCAGGCCCTGTAATAAACGTCAAGCCTGTTTGGGACCCTTATACACAGAGCAGGGGTAACCAGAGAGTTAGCTCTTGGACCCAGTAACATTGTATGATCCCATTGTACTCTGTGTAATAAAACCATTTTGTGTGTTTTCCCTTTCCGGGCATGCAGTCAGGCAGAGATTGCTAGTGTATGAGTTTCAAGGGAGGGGGGGGGGGTTGTGGAAGAACCGTTGACAGAATGTGCCTAGGAGGTTGGGGTCCAGAGTAACCAGTTCCCCAATAAATGTACCTGGGAATCATGCCTGATCCTCGAATACATTAAGGCGCATTGTCCCGGCAATACCGCACCTTGAAAACGTAAGCACAACTCACCACTAAGGTACCCTGCTTCAACACAGCCCAGAACGGAGGATGAGGCACAGGGATAAATATGTATTCCTGTAGCTGAGGAAATCCCTAGTTGAAGGGGGTTCCCCCAGCTAGTGCCAAGGTGACCCACAACTAGTGTAGGGGTTGTGGGTACCCCAACCATATATAAGGTTGGGGGGGGGAAACTGAGTCACAGGGAGTGTGTGGGGAAATATGGCAGGCAGAAATAAAGAGAACATTTTTCCTTTTCTGTTCCCTGTACCCCAAGACTCAGAGTGTATTAAAATATACTTAAATGTAGTGTAATATGTTTTACATTCGGAACCAATGTCCAATCAGGCAGCCTGTGAAAACCCATAGGCGCCGGTATGTCTGCTGGAAATCAGAGTTCAAAGTAGCCAGAGGATGCCCACAGGTGTGAACAGCATTTGGTCAGTGAGGGAAAGGTGAAGTGCTAGGTCCGGAAATCAATGGCAGTCCTTCGGGATGGCACTTGCTCTCAGAACAACTGAGGATGCCTACCGCATTATAGTAAGCGATGACACGTGGCCACGCATCGACATCATCGTGTACACATGCGGGCTGCAAGTCAAGACTGGTGCACGACGTGGAGGTGAGCTACAGCAATGGGAACTGCAGAGGAGGTCCAAATGGACACAGAGGACAGCAGAGGTGCCCAAAGAACATCCAAGAACCTCCACACTCAAACCGGATGGTCAAGTCTGGTGACGGCTGAAAGTTCACAACTGCGCATTTTTACTTTTGAATTCGTGTGTGAGATTCTAGTAGTCTCTGTGTTATGTTATTTTAGCAAAGTTTTATACGTTAGTGTGCCATGTGATTCATTTCTCTTCTTTTAATGTACATCACACGTTATACCATGCACCCCGAGCACAGGGTAGCGAAGCTAAGCACCTATTCATCTGATCAATGTGGCACAAATGCATGACTTAAGGTGTCTATGAGAGATAGATCCTATGGTGCAGCTATTTCCCCAAAATATTATTCATTGTGTCTTATCACATTGTCAGCACTATACAGCATTAACACGTGGGATTTATAAGGTTAATAGGTCTACACACCTAACTTAATGAAAGTGCACTTGAGGTGGTCACAGCATCACTGATTTCGTAATATCACATATTGATGTGTGTTATATTATTTTTCTTCACATATCCATTGGATTTAATCTGTGCACTTACCTGGAGTACCAGCGCCAAGGAGGACTTCATCTTCATATGTATATCAAGAAGGATTTATGGACAGTACTAAAGTCATGTAGGCTGCAGGACTCTGGACATTTTAAAAGATTGGTATTGGAAACATTTCACATACACTTGATTGTTTCTGACTAAGGTTAAACTAGCGCTGAAAGTTGTGTTACATTTCCACTTCGCAACATCGAATGTGTAGGCATGTTCATAGCTCATGGTATGAAATGTGTTAAAAACGATATTCACTAACGTAAATCGCATTTTCTATAGCGTTTGCTAAAAAAAATAACATACCGCACTAGTTTGTAGTTGTTTTACAAGCGAAATTACCTAAGGTACAATTTCACTTCACCAGTCTAGAAGAGCAGCACAGAGAGAACAGAGAGAAGCTGCATCTCCTGCACAACTCTTGCAGGTAATCGCGCTGTTTTTATCGTAAGTTTTATACATATGAATTAAGTAGGGGCTCTCCTCAGGTGAACCTCATTAATTTCAGGTATGGGGATTCCCTGCTTCCTAAGGTAAAGACCTCTTGTATCGGGTGCCAGTATTTCCTGCAGGTTAAAATGCCCCGTGTCACGTGACCGGGACATTTAAACTTGCAGGAGATACCAGCACCCTATATACTGGGGCCTCAACCTCGGGAAGCAGGAGGTTCCAGGACCTGAAAGTCATGCGGTTCAGTTCTGGAGACCCGTGCTTCAAGCATATGTAATACAACGTAAATAAAACCAGAGATTCATTACCGTAGGGGCTAACCGCTAAGCTAATTACGGCGTTAAATAGCAGTAACCGGTTTATTGGTGATGGAGGGGGTGGGTGAAGGTTGTAGTTCCCCCAGGGTGGTTAGTTAGGCCTCACAGGAGGGTTACGGAAGGGTGCACAAACGTTTTCGTCTGCAACCCACTGACAGTTCTCCCCCGCTTACCTCGTCTCTGGTGTTTGATGCCATGTTGCCATGGCGACGAATCACCAAAAACCGCCGGAGAAGGGGTAAGGGAACTTACAGAGGCCTTGCACGCTCCCCCTGCATTTAAGTTAAATGTTGTGGGGAAGAGCACAGGGCCTCTTTAAGCGCCGTGCCCCACCCCCAGAAAATCGCCCCCTCCCCCCCTGTTTGTGCACCCCTGCCATAGCGGTTACTACATTCGGGCAACTACAACATTGTCCTGCCCCCCCACCAACAAACCGTGTACTGCTCTTTAACCCATTCATTACCTTAGAACTTAGCCACTATGGAAATGAAGCTCAGCTTTAATTTATTTTTATTACATAGGATGGTACCCGGACCTGAAATTAAGGTGTTCAGCTCCAGAGACCCCCTGCTTCCATCCTATGTAGTAAAAAACAAAATAATACTCAATCCGATGCAAATCGCAATTCCTATCTCACCACCCTTTAGGTGGTAAAAAAAAAAGCGAGTATTTCAGCCGCGATTTGCAATATGGAGCTACCTGAATAGCAGTTACTGGCAGAAAACAAATGTTTTTCAGCCTTTTTTGACCTATTACACGGATTGTCAGAGCAACAGTGTTAACTAATGTAAAAATAAGTCATTTACAGGCATTATTGACATGCAATAAGGGCTTATTGAATAGTTACACATGCAAAATCACTAGTAAAGTGCACTTTACATGAGTTAAGTCACTTATCGAAGCTACTAGAATAGGCCCTATAGTCTCCAAAACCCTAGCACAATTTTATCTATGAAGAACTCTAATATGGGTTATCTAAAGCCTTCTAACAGGCCTTTTCTGTTATAGTGATTTTTTTTAACTTGCAGAATATGCACTTACAATAAATACCTAAATACTGTAGCCCTATTAGCAATAATAAATGATTTCAAGTACTTAATGAATTCATTATGTTATTGTTTTTATTTAATTTGTATTTATTTTGTTCTTGTTTTCAAGGTTCTTTTGAGGTACAGTGACATTTAAATTCTTTCAACTTGCTCTATCATTACATGTACTTGCAGCATTTTCTTCTCTGTCTACCGAAAGCCCTATTTATTATGGTCTTATCGTTGTTTCTGTCCCTTTATAGCCATAAACCCCACCACGGTTATAACTCATAGTTCTTTATTATTTTTATGTGTGCTTTAGGGACCACCTTGAGTCCCTGAGCTGTACTTTATACAGTGTGGATCCCCAAAGATCTGAACCAAGATCAAAATGAAAGTCCACCACAATATCATTTTTCCCGTAGTCCACGGTTGAATGTTTAGGGTTGTCCTTTTTCTGATTTTCCCAATGGAGGAGCAGGAGTTGGAATCATACTTTTGTGATACACATTCAGTCTTGATGGCCATCCTGGACATGTTATAGTACTGTATGCAGCTTTAACTACCCACAATGCTGCCATTCTGTGTCATTTCATGTCTTACTGTAGTGCCAACGAGTATTCTAAAACAAATCTGGGGCAATCACCTACAAAACCCACGTACATGCTGGGAACGTGCTGGGTACATGCTGCAACATTTCAGTGACATTTCTGCCGACAGACTAATGGCCCATCGGATTAACAGCGGGGGTCCCTGGCAGTCCCATTCAAACTGAATGGGACTGCCTGGGACCCCTGCTGTGTTAGTCCGATGGGCCATTAGTCTCTGCAGAAATGTCACTGAAATGTTGCAGCATGTACCCAGCACGTTCCCAGCATGTACGTGGGTTCTGTTGGTGATAGCCCCAGATTTTCTAAGGCAAGTTTTAGAATACTCGTCGGCGCACCTGTAGCTTTGTAGAATCCCGGTAGCAGTATTAGTCATTGATTTATTTTTTTAGAACTAAATGCATATATGAAGGGAGGTTTGTCTGTAACAATCCAACAATTTTATTGTTATTTGGCATAAATAAATGTTTTACAATTCCACAAAACATTGTTTCTGTTTCAACAATTCATGTTTGCAAACAATGATGATGAAAATGTGTTCGTTTTTTACTTTGCTTTTCAGAAAGTAATCTCCGTAGCTTCATGAAGCATTTGCCCGAGTTTGTAGGGCTTTTGCTGGAGATATGGAGAAGTGTCCTGGACACATCACTATTACAAAATGTCACAAGTTAAATTAAAAGCTGGAACAGCAAAATAAAAAGATTACACCCTCTGATTATTACAAATATAAAACTACTGTATGACTTGGTCTAAAACTGGACACCGGAAAGACATTGTCTGAAAAGCCAATTAGTGTAATTTCATTTGTAAAATAACATTACTGCAGTAGTTCTTCTAGCACTGAACAGATTAAAAAAAGGTAAAAATCTCCAAATATTTTAACATACTAAATCTAAATCCTGCAACAGCTGGAGGTGTTAACTGCATTGTTCCAATCCATTATCCTCCCAAATGCCTTCCTAGAATTGCACATGATAATTATAAGCTTTGGAGATATCACATTGCTTTAAACAGAACAGACACACCTAATGCACATGGAGTCCCCGTCACGGAGAGTTTACATTCGAATAGTAGTGTCTAAGGCTCTGGGAGGTCAATTGACTTGCCTACAGTAAGCCACAAGGGGGTAGATCAACTGAGCTTTGTTAAACCTGGGTTATTAACTAGCATTGCCTGAATAGGTAACATCCGTTAGTTTTCCTCAGTTTAATGGGTAGCCACAAAGCTAATGATATGCAAAAACGATGTCCGTTCGGCAAACACACATCGGTATGTTAGCTGTATTAACTGGGATTTTCATTGCTGTATTAACCAATGCACTGCGCATGCACATGCACATTGTCAAAACGTCTGTTCCCATGTTCTGCACATGAGTTACACACAGTTCTGCCACAAAAAAAGGATGATTTTCTGTAAATATTGTTCTGGTTATTTGACCTGTAATTATTTTTCCCCCCTTTCTTGTTCGCACAAGTAATTGTGTGAGGATAAAAGTTTTGTTCACTAATTCCGCATCTTGATAATTATTGTTATAGTATATAGACACACTATTGTACAACCATACTTAATACAGTCAAGATTATATACCATATTAGTTCAGACAAACATGTCCTACATTCATTTTAGTAGGTAGAAAGGAGGCGGGCGGCACACGGTCTTTATCAGCAAAATGAAATTTAATGTGCCTAAGAAACTGACGTTTCGGCAGTGCAATGCTGCCTTTCTCATTGCACTGCCGAAACGTCGGTTTCTTAGGCACATTACATTTCATTTTGCTGATTATACCATGTGCCGCCTGCCTCCTTTCTACCTACTGGACTACTTTGGGACATGAGGATCTCCCTGGACCAAGCACACCGGCAGCTAAGTACCAGTGTGACTGAGTTCATGCACTACCTTCTTTCTCTACATTCCCTTTAATTAATAGTATAATTTATTACATGAACTTCATGATACATTATCAGATGCGTCTCTTGATGTGTTTCTGACAAAGGTCAGAAACATTATGGCCCATAATATATATCTTCGTATTACACATGTTCCTTTTAGTAATGAAAGGGTTCGGTCTTATACTGAGAACAATCATTTGGGTAACACTTTAGACCTGCCCTTTTTGCTTGTAGGCTACTCCCAGAAATAACTCTATGATAATCATGGTCTGCATATGAGTAACAGCAGGTTTGGTGTGATCTAATTATCGTAATGTTATTTCCATGCGCTAACATTAATGGAGGTTGGTAAATATGCAATGTAATGATAACGGCTCATTAGCATATGATTTTCATATGAGTAAGCAAGACATCCGTTAAAAGTTAGCGATCCAATATTTCTCTGGTTAAGTCAAGAGCATCGTATTGCTAATCACCTACAGTATGTGGATATGTGTTATGAGTAATGGAACGTTAAATGGGGGAAACATCACATTAAAGATGTAACAGAGCTCGGTGGATCTAACCCATAAAGAGCGGACATTGGGACTTGAACTGGGCTCGCTTCAAAGGCAGTGACATCATCAAAACTGAGCTACTCCTTCAGGCCACAATTATAAATGCCATATTAATATTTGCTTTATTCTTAGATTGGGAAAGAAGAACAACTATATTACAGCAACGTTGACCAGATAGTTTGGGTTTGGGGTATTACAAACAAATTTTCCGTTGCATATTCTTTGACTATTATACAGATTTGTATGAATGTCTACAAATTTTTTAAAAAAAGTCCTGGGTTCAGGGCTCAAAGCATTATGGTTCTTTTGTTGGTGGAAGGTCAAGGAAATAAAGGACCCACCAACATGCATTTTGGAACATATCAAAGACCTTCAAATGCACATAACCTAAAAAAATAAAAATGTCCAATTTTTTTATATATAGAACAGGATCCTATTGAAACTAAAGTCTTCAGTGGTGTTTACATGGTTGTTTATAGTGATAAGTACATTTAAAAAAATATGCTACATTCAGAAAGCCAATGCTGTTCCATACTATTAAATGAATCTAGTAACATTTCCTTTTTATGTTGTGTAGAGCTGCCACTGCTTTTCCCAAACAGTGAAAGAGCTTATCAGGCTGGGTAAGAAGGAAGAAAATACAGAAAAGAAAAAAAAAATCAATAAATAAAACATTTAAAACGCTCCCAGTGGTCAGAACAGGAGCTGCTAATGGCGAAGCCCCTGAGGGGTGGGAATCTGATTCATTTCAGTGGAACACCTTCGAGTGAAACCACTACATTACCACCCAGTTTATCAGCCAGGGTAGAGCGGTCCTTAATATCATCCAGACCATTCACCTGCCACTCATGTTTGATGCCTGCAAAGAAAGATGACAATTAAAGTAAGAAACAAACTACTCTTGGCAACATTCCATAATAAATCAGGATGCACACACCATGTGCTTTTACCTAATACCTATGAGATTCTGTATATGAACTTTTTTCACAGTTAGGGATTTATAGAATAGAATCTACTTTTCTTGAATAATATAGGAATACTTAGCTCTCCTTTTGATGAACGAGTCTCCATCTATACAAAGCAATATCTCTCTGCATGTTTTTGAGAAAGTACATGCCTAAGACTTTCCTTACACAGCGATCTTCTGGATAAATAACCAAAGCTATTGCTAATTCAATTCAATACAGTTTGTTAGTTTTTTTTCCCCACAAAAATATTATTGGTTTGTAGCTATGTAATTCTTACAGGTTCTTTCAGCTACTGTTCACCCCTTGACCATTCATTGAGAATATAAATAAATTCAGCTGTAAGTATAATCTTTCAGAATTCTGTAACAGGGCCCAAACCCCTGTCTAAATGAGGCTTCAATAGAAAGCATGTAGTGGTTTGAGGAATCCATCAAGGAGCTGGTTAATTGCAGCTGGAGACAATTAACGAGTCTCAACCTAGCTAATCAGACAGGTAGAAAAAACAGACAGAAAGAGACATTGTCTTGAGCACAGGACTGTGCTGCTAACAAGACACCTCTATTCCAGGGCACAGCGGATCCTGGAACCCGCCAGAAGCTGGCCCCTCTATGGACACCAACCCAGACCTAGAGACTGAGATAAAGGGCTCCCTGCTTACAGGTACCTCTCTGGACTTTGGGGTTATAGGTTGGAAAGAGGCTTATCCTCCCAGCCCTGCATATATAGAGACTGGTAAAGTGAGTTAGCTCTTACAGAGGGATAGGATGTTTATTTATTTTGTGTTTCCTGCATTGTTTAAAGTGGCGGGCTGAATAAAAGCCCTAGTCTAATAACCCCAAATCTGTCTCCCTGGTTGTACCTCTGCACATCTCTGTACCTCTGCACATGTCTCTTACATATACATATTGTAAAAAGTAGCATTAGACAATGGCCAAGAAACTTTCACCATATGCTTCTGTGCTTCTTCACAAAGTACATTTTATTGGACGATTGTACAATGTCCTATTAAAATAAAGAAATAGCTGTTGCAGAGGCTGGCTTCCAGTGTTAACACATGACAAGGAGAAAGCTGGAAAACTGAGAGCAAGAGGACGTTCCAGAAGATGTATGCACTCCAATGGGATATTTCCCCCTGACCAAATGCCGTTTTGGGTGTACCCACTGGTGATAATCTACAGAAAAGCCTACTGAAACCCAATTAACACTAAGCAATGCACCAGCACCGTATTTACGTTGTATGGGTCATGTAATGAATAAAGTAGGATCCCCAGATTAAAGAGTTGAATAAACATCATATATACAAACCTGTAAACTTCTTCTTAATGGCATCTTTGGAACTAGCATAGATCATCTTGCTTTTTAGCGGTGCATTATCAGGAGCCCTAGGAAATAATACATTAAGAACCCACTTTTACCATATAAATAAGGCGAGGTCGTCATGATCAAGATAAACGGAGGTACCTCAGATTAGAGAAATGCTAAAGATGTTGAGGAATAACATATGTAGACATGGAGAATGATTTTGAACTGTGAATTATTCACAAATAATTAAATATGCCCATGAGGAATCTTACTAGAGTTGTGGGATAACATTTGTGAAATAACATTATAAGGTCAATATTTGTGTTAATAGTACTTTTCACAGGAAGGTTTGTGTAGAATTCATGTATGAACAGTCTGCCTTTGGCCTTAGGGAAACAAGTGTAAAATAACATGGGATAAGAGTTAAAGTAAAAAATCTGTTGAACCGGCACTCAAAACAGATGTGCACAGGTATAAAAAAAGCTTGTTGACTCTTCAAACGCATTTGCAATAAAGTGTCCTGTTTAATTCAGATATATTGAGCATTGTATCATATAAAACAAGCATACAGATGCAGCGGCCGTCATTCGAACAAATCACAGAGCGGTTTTCGTGTGCGCTGCTGTACTCCACGCGGCATTAACGCCGCCAACCGCCCCAGGCACACGTGTTTATCGCGGTTACTTTGTTTGAATTTCATGGATTGTGTGCAATTAAATGCAATGAAATGAATGAATTGTAATGTGTATAGTACTGCGCTACTGTGTCACTTTCAGGTGTTTAAAAGCCAGAACACTAAAATGCCATTTTCTGCGCTCGCGTCTAAAGGCGGTACAGTTGGAAGTAATCCCGCGCCATGACATGGTTATTCTGAGGTATGCACCGCGTGAAGTGTTCCAATAACGGCCGCTGCATCTGTACAGTAGTAGTGACAAGCATGGTAAACATAAAACAGCTATATGATGCAATGCACGAGTTTCAGGGCCCCTGGCCCGTTATTCAAGCTTCAGGCTTTTGTGAAGGTTTTTTCTACCATGCTTGTCACTACTATGTTTCTGGTTTATGATAAATTGTGCAATAAATCTTGAATTAAACAGGATGTACCTGTGAACACTTGTTTTGAGTGCTGGCCCAACACATTTTTTGTACCATGCGGTGAGGGTTCAGGACCCGAGAACCAGTGCAGACACCAATGCAAGATTGGTGTTCTAAATTACTTTTATATACAGTAAGAGTTCAAGTAGTCATATTGGTTTAAGGAAGAGTCTGTTTGTCGCAGGTTATGAGTTGTACACAAGCTTGTGCATCATCACATTGGTCCAATAAATAGTATCACAAGTTAAAATTAATAATGGCAATACAATTACAATTAATAATGGCAATATAATTCAATACACACAAATACATTTACTCATCTCCTCGCATAGTTAAACTTATAATGCTATTGGCGTATGATAATTATTTGTTATTGAATATTTTTATGCAATGCTTAAATAATCTGTTAAACATGGAGCAGATATGAAGAAAAGAAAAAAAGACAGCGCACGACCTCTCAGTGTAAAATAGTACAGGTATAATGATAAATATTAAAGTGGAATAATATGCAGGTACAGCAAGGACACATCAGTGGGACAGGGCATGTTCAGGGTACATGTTACCGCTCTAGTGATGGATCACATACATCTGGTGAGTGTTAGCTAATCCTACGGTTCTCCTGCTCCAGTCACTGCAAAAGGTTCTTTAAACAGGCTGAACAGGGCTCTGGTGTGGCACTCAATCCAGGAACACGTCTGCTTGCTTGAAGATTCACAAGCGTACTGTACCTTTAAGGCGGCAAACTCTGTACCAGTTCAGCAGTACAGCAGAATGAATCAATGCCCCCCAATAAACTATCGGCTCTGGGGGTGTCCCACAGTATGAGCTCTGACTCCACGGCGCCACTTGCAGCACAATGACGTGTCACAGGGTTTTGCCGTGAACCACGACCAACCCGTGCCGGCTCAGTTCCAAAGCTGAAGGCTAACCGGACAAGTCACAGTAGTAAGCTGGGGGATAATACTTGCCAATAAGCTGTTCGTTTACACTTATAAGCGTTTTGTTAGTCAAACTAACTTCATCAGGACTCCTGTACGTGCATATTATACCACTTTAATATTTATAATTATACCTGTACTATTTTACACTATGAGGTTGTGCGCTGCCTTTTTTTCTTCACATGTGATCTTTATGGTGTTGAGCCATCATTACTGATGAGCAGCAGACCATCTCCCCATCACTTAAAAGGTTAAAAAGTTTTTTTTTCCTTTGGTGCACATAGAGTATATAGTTTAACCACTGAGTTTTATATAAGGTATTATATATATAAGCACTGTCACATTCACATAAGTTAATTTTACAATGTGTGCGCAGTTTGCTTTTTATTTCTTAAACATGGAGCAGGGGAGGATTCCAAGGGCCACACATTAAAGGGGCAGCTCCTAATAGGACCACCACACATTTAAAAAAAAAGAATCTGATGAGTATAAGTATTTTTTTTGTTTCAAAATGCTTAACATTTCCAAGGGACACAATATTGTCAACTGATTTTCAATCCTCAAATTGACATGTAAATTGGACTTTTTGTTTTATTATTTGCTTTACTAATAATGCCACTATTAGTCAAACAGATACATTTAATTAGCTGATATTCATGAATTTAGCAGACCTGAAGAAAAGGAAAATATATTTATTTTCCACATGAAAACAAGTAGCTAAAATTGTAACTTTAAGGGTGATCTACAGTATCTGAGGAAGCCAATTACATAGATACTGTAATATTTTTTTTTTTTTTTTTTTTAAACAAACAAAAGACCTGATTTTCTTGACCGGCTACAAATGTGCCTCTAATCCAGCAGTGTGGCGGTTAACTGCTGGTAGGCAATTAACTAACACCACCTGGCTGATTACAGGTGTTAGAAAAAGCCTGCCTCTGAGACAGGAAGAGAGATTCCTTAGTCCACAACTGGGCTGAACCAAGGAAGGACAGATGTCTTGAGCGGCAAGCTAACAACAAGACAAAGGGGACAAGATTCTAAACTTGCAGCTGGACATTGCCTTAGCACACAAGTGTGCGGATCCAAGAGAGCAGAGAAGCTTCCCCTACAGCAACCCAGCTAACAGATAATACTTTTCTTATAAGACTATTATCTATATATGAATGTCTCTATGATTTGGGCTGGTGAATCGCTGGGCTAACCACGCAGTTAAAGAGAACTGGATCACAAGTGTATATATACTCCAGAGTGGAGCGGATTTTGTTTGCTGATTTAAATGTTTGCTGTGTTTAAAGCAACAGGCGCAATAAAGCCTTATTTTAATTTCATCTTAAAACAGTCTCCATTGCATACCTCTGAACACGTCTCTTACAATGGGATTTTCCCTTTGAAGGAGAAATTCACCCCAACAAACTTCCATTTTATTTTTTACAGGCTTGGAACAGGAGGGGGGGGAGAGGAGTGTGCTATTTTCAGCTCCAGGGACCCCAAACTTTCCAAGATACTTAATAGTGAAGTTACCGGTATTACTTCCTGGTTTTGTTTCTAAAGGGGATTTAAATGACTATGTAGGTTCCCATCGATCTGAGATTTGGTAACACGGTAACTTCACCTGTAGGTATCTCTGTAACCTAGGGATCTCAGAAGTGAAAATAGGCTTGGCTCAGGGGAGACGCCGGTTCATACCCTGTAAAAAAAATGGGGGTTAAAAAGAAAAAGATAAGTAGGAAGAACTGCTCCTTTAAGGCATAGAAATTATGAATTGGAAAATAATATCAGCATTTGTGACCTCAACCTCATCCGTGTCAAACTGAAGAGATGAATATAATCCACACTTTTAGTATTTACCACACCACTCCAAATAATGTACCAGAAAATGAAGACGAGGTCCTCCTTCTTGGACTCTCTGGTCTCATAAGTAGCGTCATACAGTCCATATCGGCAGTCCTCAAGTGGCAGAAGGTTGACAAAGGACCTGTAAGGGTCTTCAACTGTCTCACCAATTTCTCCCACCAGAATCTGTTTAGCCTCCTCCACAATTATTTCCTTCTTATCAGGACTTAGACAAAACAGGACGGCTTTCTTCCTCTTCTTTATCTCCTCTGGAGTGGAAGATTTCCTCACCTTCATCTCATTAAAAACTTTGATGACCTCATCATTCACTGTCACACCAGATGCCTATTAAAAGTGATAGAAAGAGACAGTCAATTGCACAATAAATGGATTTTTTGAAAGAGCAGTCTCTCTAAGGACCAAAGTGTACTAGGCAATAACATGTTTAAAGTGTTAACGTCTTTTTAAAACAAAATCTAAATTCAACACCAATAAGCCTTTCCGAAATATTTTTTTACAGCTAGTTTGTAAACATGGTGAGCTGAGACATGTTAGGTAAGAAATTCTCTCTGGAGGAATTCGTTTTTTGTCGTTAAGAACTTAAAATCATCAAAAGGCGCCAGGCCCTGATGGTTTCTCTAGTCTGTATTACAAAACATTATCATGTATTTCCACAGCTTTTTTTTTATCTTCTCGTACTGGTGAGTTCCTGAATTTTTCCTACCAGCAAGCGGCAGTCCCTTCGATCATTCCTCTGTTCCTATTTCCACAGCTCACCTGCTAGCAATGTTCAACTCTGTATTCTCCGAATCCCCCTTCCCAAATAACATGCTACGAGCATCCACCTCCTTTATACACAAAGAGGATGATTCACAAAGCAGTGATAAGTGGTTTAATGGTTGATAAATGCCCTTATTGCGCGATACTGCCTGCTTTACTATTCACAAAGCAGTGATAACACTGCAGTATCGCGTAATAATGGCTTTTTAACGACCATTAACAGCCAGAGCCAAAAATGTCGTCCGACAAGCCAAAAAAAGGAGAAATCACTTTTTTTTTTGCTAGTAATAGCTATTCACAAAGCAGTGGTAAGCTTATCGACCTTTAAAATCTCTCAATATTTTAGGTGCTAAAAATATTGCAAGATGCAGAAGAGCATCTTTATTTTATTTTTTTGCACAAGATTGTTACCAGAGGCCAGCGTGGGTCTCTGGGGCTCTGTACGGGCCTCTGTGTGGTTCCCATAGGGTCTCCGGGTGGACCCTACGGGTGTTCATGGGCCCTGCGGGTGTCCGGAGGCCTCCAGGTGGTCCCAGTGGGTGTTCCGGGGCCCCCCGAGTGGTCTCGCAGGTGTCCTGGGGGCCTCAGACTGGTTCCTACGGGTGTCCGTGGGCCTGGGGGCCTCCAGGTGGTCGCCGTTGTGTTCGGGGTCCACTGGGTGGTCCCACTGGTGTCCTGGGGCCCGAGGGTGTGCGGGGTCTGGTGGTCCACGCAGATCCATGCGGTATTAATCAAATGCAGGGAAAAAATACATTCAAATAAATACAAACCCACCCCCCCCAATCCCAATACATACAGTAATGGGCAAAATTAATATTACCCAGATATGGATAATAGTGCATTTGCCCATTTAAAATAAAACCAGCATAAAAGCCTAACCACCTGTGAGGAATCCGCTCCTGGGTTTTGGCTGGAACTCATCCTTGCATAGCTGTGGAGTTTCCAGACAACCCCTCCTTGCTGCTGCAATCAAGAACCACCTGTTCTGGACCCACTCTGCAGTCTCCTTCATGCTGCTTGCTATGCAGCTCTGTCCCTATTGGCTGCCCATGTTATTTTAGGGTTAGCCCTTCCCCCTCTCCCCCCCTCAGGAAGTGGCTAAGCAAAATCCAAGTCTGTTTGGATGTAATGGTGCTTGCTACAAGCACGCCTGTCTGGCCATTCTGTTCCTGTGTGAAGCACTGGTTCCCCAGTGCTAAGCTTCTAGTTCCTGTGGCCTGCTGCATATTTCCCTTGCAGAGGCCTTCATGTTGTCCTACCCTTGTCCTCCTTACAGGGGCCCTTTTCATATGCTGAAGCTGCTCCGCTGAAGTTCCTGCTTTCCTTGCTGAAGCGTCCTGCTGAAGATTTCCTGATGACGGCCCTTAGCTTGTGACCGCGACCATCGCTCCTATGCCGCCTGCCTTGACCCCAACCTGGATAACGTTAACGCTGCTTTCTCCAACCCTGAACCATCTATGTCTGACCACGGAATCCTCACTCCAGACCTCACTCCGTGGCCTAAGGTCGGTGCATATACATCCCCACCTCAGCCCCGCTTTCCGGTACCAGTTTGTGGCAAGCACAATTGTTACACCACCCTACCCGGGGAAACTACCCCCACCCTCCACCCCCACTACCCATTGATTGGCACAGTGTTAAAGCATTCCCATATTATTTATGTGCCACTATAGCAATAAATGGGGAAGCTAAAAAAAAACAGGCACAAAATAAAACACATTACATAGAAAAAAAACACATTACAAATGCCAAGAAACCAATTGATTGGCACAGTGGCACCTCATGCCCATATACCATGGGCATGATATATCACTGACAGTCAACCTAAAAAATAAACAACTACCAAAAATACTTAGATTCAATCAAAACAATCACCAAACTAACGCCCCCCAAATAAACAACAATAAAAAGTAAACACCTCAGAAATACCAGAATTCAATAAAGCAAATACCAAAGAAACACCAAAATTAACAATCAAAATACAAAAAAGCATAAATAAAAAAAACAATTAAAAAGCATAAACAAAAAAAATGAAGAAGAATTACACAAACAATCAACAAAAACACAAGAATTATACAAAGCAATGAACAAAAATACATTTAAAGAAATACAAGCAAGCATTTGACAAGAAAATGCCTAAAGCGGCATAGATAAATACATTGGCAATGAAAGAAACAAAAATACAATGAAAAAACTTGGTTTTTCAATGGTTATTCTTACCTTTTACATGTGTTCATCCTCCGATTCCAGGGGTGTCGGGAAGCTCTCAACCAAAGACGCACTGATGCTAAGCTTCAGTTAAGTTGCTTCTTTTCCCTTTTTTCTGGATACTTGTAATCCATTTCAGGGGGGGGGGGGCAGAAGTGGTCCCGTCGGCTTCTTGAGGGCAAATGAGATGAAACAGACCTTATACAGTATAAGCCCTGTGATGTCACATTTTACTGTCAAATGGCACATCTCCAATCCTACAATCCTATTGGACGATGTACCATGTGACAGAACCTCTTTTTTTTAGGATGTGACATCATTTAAAGGCGAGGGAAGCCAGCCATTCAGGAAGGCTGTGTCTCCCACCCCCCCACCCCCCCTTTAACATGACATCACCAAAATCATGATGGTTGCAATCACATGGTTTACTCCAACCAATCAGATTGTGAGATATATCATGTGAGGCATCACATGATATATCCCCAATCTGATTAGTTGTAGTAAACCATGTGACAGAGTCCATTTTTGGAAAGGATGTGACGTCATCGAAAGGGAGTGACGTCACATCCTTTCCAAAAATGGACTCTGTCAAATGGTTTACTACAACCAATAAGATTGGGGATATACCATGTGATTGGTTTGAGTAAACCATGTAATGGCAGCCATATTGTTCTTGGTGACGTCATCTTAAAGGGGGAGGAGCACAGCCTTCCTGATTGGCTGGCTTCCCTCCCTTTACAGGACATTACATCCTAAAAATAAAAAAAAGGTTCTGTCACATGGTACATCGTCCAATAGGATTGGAGATATGTCATTTGACAGTAAAATGTGATGTCACAGGCCTTATATAAGGCCTGTTCCATCTCATGTGACCTCAAGAAGCCAACGGGATCACTTCCGCCTTCCTTGGAATGGATTACAAGTATCAGGAAAGAAAAAAAGAGAAGAAAAGAAGAAGCAACTTACCTGAAGCTGAGGATCAGTGCGTCTTTGGTCGAGAGCTTCCTGAGACCCCTGGAATCGGAGGGTAAAGACATCTAAAGGTAAGAAAAACCATTGAATGTATGTTATTTTAATTTTTCAAGTTTTTTCTTTGTATTTTTCAATTTTTATTTTTTATCATTCCCAATGTATTTATCTATTCCCCTTTAGGGCGATAGATACATGCAGTGACAAGCAATCCATTTTTGGGGCAAGTGCTTCCTTTTATTTATTTTAAATGTATTTTTGTTGTTTGCTTTTATTTATTCATGTTATTTTTTTGTGTTTTGATTTTTAATTAGGGGATTTTGTTTGTTTTTCTAGTTTGTATTTCTGTTATTTTTTTGGTGTTTGATTTTTAATTGTTTATTTTTGGTGTGTTTCTTTTGGTTGTTTTGTTTTTAGGTTGACCATTGTTAATTGACCATATTATATGGGCATGATGTACCACTGTGCCAATCAATTGGTTTCTTGGCATTTGTAATGTGTATATTTTTTATGTAATGTGTTTTTATTTTGTTCCTGTTTTTTTTTTTTTTTTTTTTTTTAGCTTCTCCATTTATTGCTATAGTGGCAAAACATGCCCATATTATATGGGCATGCTTTAACACTGTGCCAATCAATGGGTAGCGGGGGTGAAGGGTGGGGGTTGTTGGTCTGGGGAAGGGAGTTTGGCCTTCTGGGTGGGTAGTGGGGGAGGGTGGGTTAACCCCTTAATTACTATAGCGGTTACTAACTGCTAAGGTGATTAAGGGTTAGGGGCCATTAGATTGTTTTTTTATTGTATTGTTGCTGCCAATGGAGGACATGGACGGTGATGAGTATAGGGACGCCCTTCATCCTGGCAGAGGTAAGTGCAAATTTTATTCACTTTATGCTGGCTGGTTTTATTTTAAATGGACAAATGCACTATTATCCATATCTGGATAGTAGTCATTTTGCCCATTACTGTACTTTATGTGTTATGCGGGTGAGGTGTTGTTGGAGGTACAGGGGGTTGGTAGGTTCTGTATTTGTGGGTAGTAGGTATTGTAACTTTTTTATTGGGGGCAGAGGGAGTGAGTGAAGGGGGTCCCTTGTCCCAGGGTGGGTGGTTAGGCCTACCGGGTGGGTCACAGGGGGGTTAACCCCTTCATTACCATAGCAGTTACAACCATGGCGGGATATTGCCGCCATTTTTAAATCCTCCGCGTCACATGACCGGGAGATTTACTGTAAATACTGGAGGAGATACCAGCACACCCTACCGGGGCCTGTAACTCGGGAATCAGGGTGTCCCGAGGCTGAAATTCAATGCGGTTCAGCTCAGGAGACTCCCTGCTCCCGCACATTATTAGTAAAAATTAAATGAATGCAGCTTCATTACCTTAGTGGCTAGCCACTACGATAATTATTATTTTTTACAGGGGTTTTGATAGTAGTGTGCGGGTGCAGGGGATCTTCTGTGCAGAACCACATTGATTCCAGCCTCGAGGACCCCTACATCCTGAGAGATACAGGCTTCATTATGGGGTGTATCTCAGACACACACACAGTGTCTTTAAGGGAGCCAGCTCTTGTGCTGATTTTCCTCTCTCTCATGTCAGCTGGAAGTTTATGGCAGAAGCAGGGAGAGGAAAGAGCAATGAACTGCCGACTGCTGCTGATGCCGGGTAACTCCTGCATGTGGGTGCAGCCGTGCCTCCAGGCCTGGGACAGCTAGGAGAGTTATCCTAGCTCTCCCCCTCTGGTGGCCAAGGAAACCCTGAGGGGTGCTCGCAGAACCCCGGGGTTCCATGAAACTCCGGTTGAAAATCACTGGTCTAGTGTTATACCACAACTATGTGCACTTATAAAAGCTATGATCATTTAGCGAGACTATTTCGATCCTATGTCCTCCTTAAAGGTTATCTCTCACAATGTTAATGGATTCAATAGGTCAGGAAGCATAGGCAAGCTTTTGATAATTACAAGGAGTCAGCTGACATAGTCTTCCTGCAGGAAACAAACTTTAGCAAGAGGTCGGTCCCTAGGTACTTCCGCAAACACTTCTCACAAGCTTTGTTGTTGTCTGCTTCCTCCAAAAAATGAGGGGTGCCAATATAATGAGTTAAGAGGTGTGACGGTTCAGGGGATTCCTTCCCCTTCTTTCTCTCCCTCTGTCCCTTCCCTTGCCAATCTCCCTGCGCTTACCCACTCCTGTCCCGCTCCTTCTACCTCTCATGCTGCCCCGTTGCCTCAGCGCATGCCCCACAAGTCTCGCGCACCCACGCGATCCCCGAGCCCCTGCGGCAACATTCCCCGCTCCCAGACTCCCTCAATGCCCGCTGCCATTCCCTCACCTCCGGTGGCGATCCCCTCCGTTCCTCCGCTTCCCTCCAGCTGGTGTGCCCGCGGCACTCCGCGCGTCTCGTGACGCAGCCTGTGCGCACGCACTCTCAGCTTACAGAGGGCGCGCGCACACGCTCCTCTTCTAAGGCCTGTCACTCTCCTGACTCCTCCTCCCATTCTCTGCAAACTATCTCTCTGTCTGACCCCTCTGTCTCCTCCTCTTCTCCCCCTGACCTATCCTTGTTGTCTCCCACTTCTCTCTCTGCTCCTCCCCTCTCTCCCATTGGTGTGTCTTCCTTTATAATCCCTGTCTGCCCTCTCTATCATCGCTCTGCATAGTTCCTGTTTTCCCTGTGTGTGCAGTCCTATGCTTTGCTCCCTCTGTGTTCCTGCTTGTACCTGCTCCTGTGTTACTTTGGATTTCCCTGGCTTTGACCCCTGCTCGTCCTGGACTACCCTGCTCTCTGTAACCCTTGAACCTTGCTACAAACCCTACTTTGCTGACGTCTGGAATCCTTGGACTTGGCTTATGAACTTCGACTACTCTGCTCTCTGTACCCCTGGACTTTGGCGCACGGACACGACCATTCTTCCGTTTAACCCTACAAGACATTACAAGTATCCTAACCACTTTTCCAACAGGCCCAGCAACGCTGTACCACACTCCGGGCTTGCTCCCACTGCTGTGGGTGTGTGGTGTAATACCGTTCCCACCTCAGTATTGGGGTCTTGCCAGGTCTGCAGGCATACAGGCGTGACAAGAGGATAGAAGGGGGATGATTTATCTGCCTGGGTCCCTAATTTCATTGGGCAATATATAAGGCCCATTCCTCAAACTTTTTCTCTACTAAAGAACATCACAAGGAGTCTTAGTATGTGATTTCAAAACACCTCGAGACTCAAATCTCAAGGATGTAAAGGTACTGTCAGAAGCCAGGAGAGATCTACCACTCATGGAAGTCCAGAGGGTCACAATTTCAACAGCTAGGGGCTATACGATCTTTTCAGCCACTCCTCGTTGCCCGCCTGTTGGCTCATGGTACACAAGTAAATATCTCCAACATCACCTGGTCTGACCATGTTATGGTTGACATCTTAATCCCTAATATAGCTCTTTATGTCGGCATAAGGCAATGCTACTTAAATAATTCTTTACTATGCACCCCAGAAGTAGTGAAACAACTTGGTGATGAATTAGGCTCCTTATTCTAGTCCATCAACACCCAGGACCTCTCGAAAGTCACAATATGAGAAGCCCACACAGCGGTTTAAGGTGGGTACTTATTAGAGTAGGTTCCTACAGGAATAAATATAGGATGTAGCGCATCTCTGAATTAAAATTAGATTTAAATAAACTGGAGTAGAAACATAAGGTAAACCACCTTGACACTAAGTTAGCAGAAGTAATCAGGACTAGGGGGGAATTCAACCAGTGTTTGAGGTACAAGCCAGAGCTAGCAATGCGATGGACTTCCCAGAGGCACTACGGTATGAAAGGGGCACCAAGGCCCATACTATGCTGGCAAGGAGGTTGAGGGATATTTGCTTGGCACAAAATATCCATGTCATTATGTTGGGGTCTGGCACTCTAACACATGACCCAGCTCTAATTATCAAACAATTTCAAGGGTTTTACCTAACAACAACAAAAAATTATGATGGGAATAAATCTTACAGTAAGTAAGGCATACCTGCCAACCTACAGACATACTTGAATTCCTGCCAAATTGCAAGTCTGACCATCCCCCAAAAAGCCCACCTTAACAAATGTATCTCCCGTGAGAAAATGGCTGCAGCAATTAAGGAAATGAAGAGCTCTAAAGCCCTGGGCCGCTAATGGATTTGATAACGAAAAACCATTCATCTAATATACAGGGCCCAGACCACAAAGAAACCAGCGATGCTGCTTTCCCTAGATGCAGAGAATGTCTTTGATAGGTTGAACTGCGGGTATCTATTTAAAGTTCTCCAGAGGTTCGGCATTTTTGGAAGTTTCTACTGGTGTAAAAGGTCTCTATTAATTCCCAAGCGCTAAGATCAAATGCTTCAGGTTGCTCTCCGAACCTGTGGTCATAGCAAATGAAACTAGACAGGGATGTCCTCTATCCCCCCTCTTGTTCATGCACTCCATTCAGCTGAGGCAGCCGCAATAAGAAGGAACCTGAATATATCAGGCATCACTACTGGTAACAAGAATTATACATTCTCTGTTTTTGCAGAGGCACCAGCAAGGCACTGACTCCTCCCCTTCCCTACCAGCAGAATGCTCGCACAGGAGAAACGAGAGTTACTACCTGTGTGACTATAGAGTACGTGTGTGTGAAGATTGAGGAGGCTGCAGAATGTGTGTTTGTATGTATTGAAGAGGACTTTAGAGTGTGTGTGTGTGTGTGTGTGTGTGTGTGTGTGTGTGTGTGTTGGGCCCGAAGTATGTGTGTATTGAGGGGGCTGCGGTGTCTGTATGTGGAAGGGGGCTGCAGAGTGTTTGTGTGTATAGAGGGGGGCTGCAGTGTGTGTGTGTGTGTGTGTTTGTGTGTATAGAGGTGGGATGCAGTCAGGGTTGCCACATTCTACTGAAGGTCAACCCGTATCATTTTTTTTTACATTTCCTCCTGCATCTCCCCCTACAACTCCTATGAACATGGATGCACGGCTGCCTATAAATGTATTTTTATCACATAGGATGGAAGCAGCTGGTATCCGGAGCTGATATTAATACGTGTCAGCTCCGGGGACACCCGGCTTCAATCAGATGTAGTGGCGGGATCAGAACCTGCAATTTGCTTTCGAGTTGCAGCCATGATGTGCATATCGAAGCTACCTGAATAGCTTGATTTCTCTAAAAATGCGAGTTTTTGGAGCTACCGCTCGGTTTCACATTATGAGATTGCTACCAATCGGGAAGAAGCCGTTTTCTAGCAAGTTTGGCATGTTATCGAAGCTTTCTGAATAGCTACACTTGCAAACTTGATAGAAAGTGCTGAAAACTGTTGATAAGTCACTTAATGAAGTTTACTGAATAGGCACCTATAGGCCCCTATATTTGATATTGAAACCAATAATCACATAGTTACACAGTTACATATAATAGAACAAACAAGACAAAAAAGGTCTCAATGATGAGCACTCAGAATATCCCTAGAAAATGTACTATACTTTAATGTAATCAATTATAACATGTTAAAACATATTTAAAACCAAAAGGGGCGGGACCTTGAGTAAACAGAACTGCATACATTCCACAATTACAGGATGGACTGACTACACCTACACACTAAATACACGCTAATGCAAATGGAGAGCGTGAGGTGCAAACCTAAGGAAAAAAAATTTCCCAGGTCAGCAACACCGGCCGGTCATGTAGATACTGGGAGACCTAAGGGCTACACAGATCATAATGCTGGCTACATAACACATTTACATCACACATGCAATAGTAAAGTGTAACTGAAGCAAAACAGCCCACAAGAGAGGTATGTGTGAGCTTGGCACAACAAACGGATAGAAGGAAGAATGTGGTATTAGCTGTCCAAACAGTCCCTGATGTCTCATAAGACTGCAAATAGAATGGAATAATGTCCAGTAAAGTCCAGGATAAGGGCAGATCTAGACAACCGAGCAAAAATATTGCACAGTCACATAGTAATTGAGGTTGAAAAAACACATACGTTCATCAATTTCAAACTATGCGAAATTTAGACAACAGATACTTTATTCTATATCTATTCTTACAGTATATTGATCCAGAGGAAGGCAAACAAAAAACCCTAGAAGATTATACCTTTTCCAACGCTTGGTTTAAAATTTTAGACAATTGCTCTTGAGTTAATGAGACTCATTCGAACTCATCATAGAAAAATATCTGAACTCCTTGGATACCTCTATTAATCTATTGAAAGATAAATTGGAACCTTATGAGGATTCCATGGAATAAAGAGAGAGACAATGTATTGCAACAGAGAATAAATACATTAGAAAATTAAATCACCTAAAACAAACAAAATAAATTCAAAAGAAACAGGTGACTATGCACAAAAGAAAGTGAGAAGTTGGAATAAGGATAAAAGATAAGATTCGAATTAGGAACAGACCAATTTTCCTCGGTATAGAAACAAAATTTCCAGAAACATGGAGATAAATGCTTCTAACCATTACAATCAAAGGGACAGACAAGCGAGGTGGTGGGAAGAACAGAGGTGGGACGAGGGCCATAGAGAGAGTCACTATAACAGAAGAGACTATGTACTTCCAGAAAGACAACAATTTGATTATAAAGATGTAATCAAAGGCAAAAACAATGTAGAGGATCAATAGTATAGTAATAAAAGCTCCAGTATTAAATTGACCATAGGGCTTCCAGATGAAATAATATTTGGACATCTTTTATAAAGAAGTATGAGGCCACAATCTCACACATCAAGGTGGACTCAACACAACAGATATTCCCCCTTAAGAGAAGAAATCAGCATCTCAACTGAGATGAAAGAGGGATTTTATTTAGATGAGAAAAAAAAGGAGGAATGACGAAACAAAAGAACTGTAAAATAAAAAACAATTAAAAAAAGGGGGATCTTTAATTTTGGTGATAAAAATGTAACAAATGACCAACTCTGAGTGTTATCAAAAGGCCACACCTTTGCCCAAACTACTGGTCTGAATGTTTTTAAATTGTTTATTGATGTGGATAAACTAACTTTGAAAGGACATTTTCTAAAAAGAGATGAGAGATGAGAGATACCAATATCTGGAACTGACAATTTCTCACGCACAAGTTTAGAAGAAAAATCGATATTTTATCCATACTATGATAAAAGAAACTTTATAGACACCTTCCATCATTTGGTGATTAATGATTTTGAATAATTGGCTAACACTAAACATAAGAGTAAAGTAAATCTGACAAAAAAAAAAGAACATTTCGCATTGGAAGAATTAAAAAAAAATAAAGAAATACCTTTAATTGTTCAACCAGCAGACAAAAGGGGAGGCACAGTAGTAATAAACAGAGACTATTACCATAAGGAATTGGTGAGAATTTAGGGAGATTAAAAGACCTATTGTATTTTAAAAGAGGATCCAACTAAGAAACATACATTGGAACTAAAGGATATATGAGACGAGATTGGGGAATTATCAACAATGGCAATTTTCATTTTATTTTTAACAAACATGCAAAAATACCAGTATTTCATTTTTGCCAAAAATACATAAAAATATAGAAGCCACAGAGGGCATGGCCTGGATAGCAATCAAGAGGGCTGTGTTGAGCTGAAGCTCTCTAATAAGTAAATACCAATCTGTAGCCATCAAGGTGATTAACCACTCAACTTACAGTAAAAATGACAAATAAAAAAAAGCTGATACGACAAGATACCTCCTGATCCAAAAAAGGGACAAATCTATCTAATATAAGCCAAGAAAACAAAAGATTAATCTTGAGGCTTGGTGGCTGGGGCCACATGCTGATCCTGGGACACGGAGGCCATGTCGGACTCTGGCGCCGTTCCTCCCCCCTAAATCTACCGGGAGTAACCGGATGGAACAAGGTAAAATCTACAATATTGCTTAACATAAAAGGAGAGCGGGACGCATCTCTGCATATGGGTACATACCACCCCTAACCGAGGCCCAAGTATCGTGATCACGAGGTACATCGCCAGATTGCGGCCGGAACTTACTTACCCCATTAAACTGGTGATCACATTCTCCATTGGGCCGAGTGAGTTGAGTGGGGAGCCCGGCTGCCCGAGTGCCATAATGGGTGGGATACCTGCTCGTGTGGTGGAGATTTGCCGTGGCCATTCTGTCACACTGCTGGATCACGGCCGAGGCTTGCCTCCCTCGTTGGACTGGTAACTGCATCTTCCGCTGGGCGAGCTGAGCGGGGACCCCCCTGTCGGTGAGTCATCGGGGGTGGGCGGTTGCGGCAGAAGGCCACTCTACCTGAGCCCTGACCCGACATTGCAGTGCGGGGCCGTTGGCTTGTGAGACTGCGGAGGAGGGGTGGCCATTTTGTTTTAGCACTCTGCCGTTGTGGTGTCGCGCGGGCATGTGTCTCTGCCTGTACCTTGGACCACCGATCTTGACCTCTTTCAGGCTTAGAGGACCCTACGGTGACCTCCCCTGTCGGTGGCTGGGCTGCCTGTGGACGGGGCTATGTGGGAGCACAGATTCGGGTCCCAGTCTGATTCAATCCCGGAGCAAGATGGCCACCACCGGCATGTAAGGAGAAAGTGCGAGGTGGCTCTGAGTGGGCCAGGGGCAACAGTTCTGAACCCCCGTCTGCTGGTGGAGCCGCCGGAGCGCGCGGGGGGACCTGCCTCTCCTCCGGCATCCAGCTCACTGACTGGATCCGACGCTGCACCACATGGACCCTGAAGGGGGTAAAATAAATAAATACTAGTGCAGTAGGTGATGAGGATGGCTCCAGGACAGCAGGAGACTACCCCAGCTGCGCTCCGGTGGTGAGTAAACAAATAAAGAAACAGCCCAACCAACAACACACTTAAGATAAAGTGAATAAGAGTGATTAGAATAAGGCAGATTATTGGAGATAAAGAAAAAACAGAAGTATTAAACAAATTCTTTGCCTCTGTGTTTACCAGGGAAGAATACATTTCAATAGTAGTGCCGCCGGAGGAAGCCACAACCTCTATATTAATGAACAATTGGTTAACTTAGGAAGAAGTTCATAAGCGGCTTGAAAAAATTAAAGTAAATAAGGCACATGGCCCCAATGGCATACATCCAAGAGTTCTCAAGGAGTTAAGTTCAGTAATAGCCAAACCATTACATTTAATATTCAAGGACTCCATTTCCACAGGCTCAGTATCACAAGATTGTCATAAAGCAGATGTGGTGCCTATATTTAAAAAGGGAGCTAGATCACAACCGGGGAATTACAGACCTGTAAGCCTTACTTCAATAGCGGGGAAACTACTTGAAGGTTTAATATGGGATAACATTCAGGTATACCTAATGGAAAACAAAATCATTAGTAATAGTCAGCATGGATTTATGGATTGATCATGCCAAACTAACCTTATTTGTTTATTTGAGGAGGTAAGTAGGAATTTAGACCAGGGTTATGCAGTTGATGTGGTCTACTTAGAGTTTGCAAAGACTTTTGATAAGGTTCCACACAAGGTTGGTGAACAAAATTAAGCAAATTGGACTCAGTAAAAATATACTGTATGCACCTGGATTGAAAACTGGTTGAAGGACAGACAACAGAGGGTTGTCATAAATGGAACTTTTTCAGGTTGGGCTAGGGTCGTGAGTGGAGTACCTCAGGAATCTGTACTGGGACCACTGCTTTTTAACTTGTTTATTAATGACCTTGAGGTTGGGATCGAGAGCAAAGTCCCCATGATACCCCAATTGAGAAAAGATGGGTAGAAGTGGAAGATTTGATTTGCCACCCTGAGGAGCTCCAGCATATCCTCTGGCTGGAAAAGAACAGCAGACCATAGTCTGTATATAAAAAATCCGGTTTTAACTTTCTCATTTAATTTGTGGTATTCCCTTAAATCCAGAAACAAGACCACCCCTTTCTCCATGATGTATCCTTTGTTCTCAAAATCTTCTTTTTCGTCAGGTTACAGTAAGAACCAACCAAATCTATGGACGCAGCATGGAGTTAGTAAGGTGAGGGACATGATGGATCTACATACTATTAACACCTTCCCTACAATACAATCACAATTTAACATTCCAAATACCGAATTTTATAGATATCTATAGCTTAGGCACCTTATCCAATCTAAATACAAAGAAAAGGTACCACTAAAAATGACCCAACAGTGGTTGCATTTTTTATTAACTCTTCCTGCAATTCTATTTTCACAGATACATTGTTATATGTATAATGGAATTAAGCCTAATTCAAGCATATTGTAATACTTGTAAAATATGAAAGTCATTATGTTACTTATGAGAGCGATCACAATATTTACTGCTGCTTTTGCAATGTAGACGCAGAACTTGAGCTAAGAATTTCCCATTCATTTTATTATCTCTGTATAACATCCCCTTTGCAGCCCACAAAAGAGTGGCAAAGCCAAAGTGAAACAGCCCTTAAAAATAAGAGGGAGAGTAGGTGGCAGACCAGGACTCCGGCAGGATGTTGGAAGGTCATCCAGAAGCCAGCAGGGCACTCCCAAAAATATTTGGCCTGTATCAAAAGGCAGCGGGCCCAGCACAGGAAGAAAGACACGCTCTGCTCCACCTCTGGAAAACAAACTTGCATCACGTCTCTCTAGCCTCAACTTACAAACAAGTGCAGCTTCATCTGTTTTTATCTGTTCAACTAATTCGCCATTTTTTTCCCCTTCCCATTCCAGATCACCAGATTGGAACCCCATCAAACTGGGGTGGCATGAGCTGAAGGATTGTATAAGAAAGGTTGTTAAACCGTCCAAAAAGGAGGAATTAACACAAGGAATAATTAGATTCTGGAGTGACACTCACAGTAGACAAATGCAACAACTATATAAATAATATTGCCAGTGTGTTGCCCATTCTTTTACAGTGTATAGGAATGTCCACCGGAATGTAGTAAAGTACTTTACCGTACTGTAGTAAGGTATGCGCTTACTGTATTCTCCACTTTCTATATAAATTATACATTTGTATTAGACATGTGTGTACTGTCTTACCTATTATAGTTATCGTTATATACAGTATATATAGTATGATTATACTGATATGGTTAAATGGTATGGTTAAATGAACCGTATGCAAAGCAGACCAAACCTAGCAAAAGGTGAAGGGTTTCAATAGTACAGGTATACTGTAACCCCATCCCCCCCCCAAAAAAATTAGAGTATGCCACCCCAAATAGAAATAAAAAGTAAGTGATTTTAAGAATGTATAAATTGATAAAATATTAAAAACATGCATCACACAATGTTTTCTTCAAATGACTCATTTATTAAGCCATTGTCTAGAATAAAAGGAAAAAAAATAGAAACGGTTCTGCCATTATATTTTCCTTCAGACTTGACATTCACACTGGTAGTGAAGTCATTTTTGCTAAATCCCCGGGAAGGACTTATCACACGTGCGCATGCGTGTTAAACCGATCAGAGAACAATAATGAATCGGCCGGGGGAGGTGTTGATAAGCTGTTGAATGCATTTTGCTTTGTGAGGGGGGAGGTGCAACTCACTTTGCTAGACCTGGTGTGCAGGTTTAGACTGTATACTGTAGTTCAAAGAAATCATTTGAACAGTTTTACAATCAAAGTTCTCACAACAGTACATAAATACCATGGGTGTGTATCTGAGATATTTCCATAAACCGTATGGAAAGCAGACAAAGCCTAGCAAAAGGTGAAGGTTTTCAATAGTACAGGTATACTGTAACCCCCCCCCCCCCAAAAAAAAAAAATTAGAGTATGCCACCTCATATAGGAATAAAAAGTAAGTGATTTTAAGAATGTATAAATTGATCAATTAAAAACATGCATCACACAATGTAAAAATGTATTGAATATGAAAACATAGCATCATACTTTATAAGGTTTTGTATAAAGCTCACAATTATTCTCTCCTTCTCAATAAAAATTACATTGTCACTTTAGATTTTTATCCCCGTTGGATTTTTAAATCAGATTCACAAAATGCAAGCAACGTTTTAAAAAATCGATATTAGAGTTCCATAGAACTTCCTCCTTATCTTTTGCCACAAAGTTTCTTTCCTGGGGGAAAAAAATGATGCTATTATTTCCGGTATTGCGCATGCATGCGTCAAGTCGCGCTGTAGTGTGCATGAGTACAAGCATTGATACTATAGGGCAAGCATACTGTACATTACAATAGTGAATTAAAGCAGCCGTTCAAGCAATATCCTACATGTTTTGTTAAATAAATCAGTTCTGTACTATGAGAACAAACTTCTGAATGGCTCTGGCTCTTGAGCCCCGCCCTCTCCCTAGCATTCCACTAATTGTATCTACTGTAGTAACTGCTCAGGCAATCATATTGCAGGACTACATTTTCAATAATGCTGTGCAAGAATTTAATTAAATCACCCTGAGCAAAGTGATTGATTACAGGAGAACAGACCGATCTGCAGCTTACTGTAGCTAATCACTTGTCTGTGTGCATATTGTATTGATGCACATACTGTATTGTTTAAAACATTTTTTTTTAAAGAATATATACTGTATTTTGATATCTCGTACTCAGGTTGGCCTTGCACCATAGGAGAAGGAGTAGGATAGACTGGAATCGAATGTGCATTTTGAACAACATGTTTAAGCAGGGACACATGAAAGACGGACGGGATCCTCATGGAAGAAGTCAAGGAGAGCCGAAATGCGACCGGATTGATCTTCTCTGCGATAGGGAAGGGACCGAGAAATCTGGGTGCGAATTTCATAGAAGGGACCTTCAGCCTGATGTTTCTAGATGATAGCCAGACCCTGTCACCTATCTTGAAATCCTACGCTGGCCTGCGATGACGATCTGCCTTGGTCTTCTGCCTATTGGTGGCTGTGCTGATGTTCGCCTGAACCCTTTTCCAGAGATTTTGCAGTTCCTTAATCCTGTCGTCTGCCGCTGAGACTCCAGATGAGGAAGAGGAGAGAGGAAGAGTAAATGGGTGGAACCCATAGTTCACAAAAAACGGGGATTCGCTTCGTGCGTCGTTATGGGCGAACTATGCCCAGGGCAAAAGTTTGGACTAATCATCCTGTGAAATCAGACACATAGCATTGTATGTATTGTTCCAGGGACTGGTTGGTCCTCTCAGTCTGACCATTCATTTGTGGGTGATATCCAGAGGAAAAGTGAAGGGCAATGCCCAATTGTGAACAAAAAGAACGCCAGAAGCGAGACACAAATTGAGAACCTCTGTTCGATACAATGACCATTGGAACTCTGTGAAGGCGATAAATCTCCCTGACAAAAATATCAGCCAGTTTGGAAGAATTGGGAAGGCCTTTGAGAGGTATAAAGTGAGATTGTTTTAAGAATCGATCCACCACCACAAGGATCGTGTTCATGCCCCTGGATATGGGTAGATCAACAATGAAATCCATGGATAAATGTGTCCATGGCCGATCGGGAACAGGTAAGGGCTGAAGAAGTCCCGAAGGAAAATTCCTAGGAGTTTTAGTCCTGGCACAAGTTGGGCACGTGGCTACAAAGTTCTTGACATCCTTTTGAATCTCAGGCCACCAGAATGTTCGAGAGATGAGATCCAAAGTTCTCCTGTTCCCAGGGTGACCTGCTGATCTGGAGGAGTGACTCCTTTGTAGAACTTTTTTGTGGTGTAGAGGAGAAGTGTAGAGGTGAGCCTCAGCAACTGTAAGACCGGCAGGGATATGATCCTGTTGCAGTGCGATATTTTGAGAGAGTTGAAGGTTGTAGCAGAAAGAATACATTTGGGAGGAAGAATGGGTTTTTGTTGATCCTCAGTTTTGTTATAAAGAGAGAATTGGCGAGAAAGACCGTCTGCTTTGATATTCTTGGTTCCTGGCAGATAAGAGATTATAAAATTTGAATCTTGAGAAGAAAAGTAACCATCTGGCTTGACGGGCACCCAGACGACAAGCTCCTTCGATGTATAACAATTTTTTGTGGTCAGTCAGTATTGTTATGGGATCCTCTGTACCCTCCAGGAGATGTCTCCATTCTTCGAGTGTTAATCTAATGGCCAGGAGCTCCCAATTCCCGATATCATAATTGCACTCAGCGGGAGAATTTTTTTTGGAAAAAAATGTGCAGGGGTGTAGTCTGGCCTGAGGAGACTTCCTTTGTGGAAGAACAGTGCCCACACTGACATCAGATGCGTCAACTTCGAGAGTAAATGGAAGCTTGGGATCAGGATGAATAAGAATGGGTGCGGACACGAACACTTTTTTCAGGCGAGTGGTTGGTTGAGGCCAATCCAGTACGGCTTTAACTTTAGCAGGATCCATGGTAAGGCCAGCGTTGGATATTATATATCCCAAAAAGACGGTGGATGCTTGATGAAACTAGCATTTTTCGAGTTTGGCAAAGAGTCGATTTTCCCGTAGGCGAAGGAGAACTTGTTTGACGTGGGACACATGTTCCTGCTTGGATATGGAAAAAATCAGAATGTCATCCAAATAGATAATCACAAAATAATTGAGAAGGTCCCTGAAGATTTCGTTGACAAAATTGTGAAACACGGCTGGGGCATTGCATAGACCAAATGGCATGACCAAGTACTCATAATGTCCATCTCTGGTATTGAATGCAGTTTTCCACTCGTCACCTTGTCGGATACGGAGGAGGTTGTAGGCCCCACGTAAGTCTAATTTGGAGAAAATGTTAGTGCCCTGTAGGCGATCGAAGAGCTCAGATATGAGGGGAAGAGGGTAAAGATTTTTAATGATTTTGTTGAGACCCCGGTAGTCAATACAAGGTTGTAGCGACCTTTCCTTCTTTACGAAGACTAATCCAGCACCCGCTGGAGAGGTGGAGTTACGGATGAATCCTCTCTGAAGATTTTCTGAAATATATTCTCTCATGGCCTTAGTCTCAGGCATGGATAGTGGGTAGGAGGCCCCCTTGGTCGGAGACGTACCGGGAAGTAACTCGATAGCCCAGTCGAAAGGGCGATGTGGGGTTAACACCTCAGATTTGACTTTGTCAAAGACGTCGCTGAACTCGGCATACTCCTCAGGCATCAGTACCCTTCCTTTCTCCTCGGACGTGGTGGTGGCACAGATACTCCTGGATTCCATGCTGCAGTGTTTGGTACAGAAGGGGCTCCAAAGGATAGGATCCTTGTTCAGCCAATCCACCTGAGGGTTATGGATCTGTAGCCAAGGGAGACCAAGAATGATTCCTACGGAAGGTGTATGTATCACATTGAATTGAATCTTCTCCAGGTGATCATCTCCAGTCTTAAGATGAAGAACCTCGGTTTCCAATGAGATGAAGGCTGGTTGGAGTGGTCTTCCATCGATGGCCTCAAGACCTATGGGGTTTTTCTTACGTCTGAGGGGAATGTGATGACGTTCAGCGAAACCTTGGTCTATAAAATTGCCTCCGGAACCTGAATCAAGAAAGGCAAGAGAATATACACAGAAGCCGCTACCAGAAAGAGTGATGGGAAAGAGGATTCTAGAAGGGTTATCAGTAGAGATAGGGGAAAGAGAAAGAGTTCCCAATGAGATTCCCCTGGTTCTCATGGGAACTTCGCGTTTCCCGACTTATTGGGACAAGAATAAGCAAGATGTCTGGGTGTACCACAATAGAGGCATAGGCCAGAATTTTTGCGACGTTGCTACTCAGATTTAGAGAGACTAGTACTTCCTAGGTGCATGGGCTTGGAATTGTCCATAAGAGGCAGTTCCATTGGGCTCACCTGAGCGGGGTTGATCCTTGAAGTGAGGTTCCTGTGATGCGCTCTCTCTGACCCTCCTCTCCTGAATACGGTGATCCACCTTGATGCAAATGGCGATAAGGTCTTCCAGATCGGTGGGGCGATTGTGAGTTGCCAATTTGTCTTTCAGGGTTTCAAAGAGGCCCCGCCAGGAAGCAGCTGATAAGGATTCATTATTCCAATCTGTCTCTATGGCAATGGTACCAAATTCGAGTGCATATTTTGCAACTGGACGGTTACCTTGGGAGATATAGAACAGAGAAGAAGCAGAAGATACCTTGCGGCCGGGCGTATCGAACACCCTATGGAACTCCCTGGTAAAGGCTCTGATGTCTTGCGTGAGATCAGACCTCTGTTCCCAGATGGCAAAAGCCCAGGCAAGTGCGTTGTCTGTAAGAAGAGAAATGATATACTCCACCTTGACGCGTGAAGAAGTGAAATGAGAAGAGTTAATCTCAAATTGGATAAAGCATTGATTTAGGAATCCCCGGCAGTCATGGGGATCTCCACCATAGCGGTTGGGTGTAGGCAGACGGGGTTTCTGAGAAGAAGTGGAGGTTGTCATGAAAGCGGACACTACTCCAGGAGTGACAGCAGTGGAGATAGGCCGAGACTCATGCAGAGAGTGAGTTAGGGATCTGAAGCTCTCCTGGAGAGTTTGCATATGATGCTCATTAGCCTCTAATTTCTCCTCAATATTGAACAGGATGTTGGCGTGCATGCTCAGGACTCTTCCTACCTCAGCGGGGTCGAAGTTTGTGTGGCTGAGCATACTGTAACGCGTAGTTCACCACAAACAAAGCGCGACCGCGGTGCCGAGGTAGGGAATTGAGAAACGCCAACCCACAGCCATGCGGGCACGCCTAGGATGTAGAGTAGTCTTGCAAGCTGGGTCAGGATTATGGAAGGTAGAGTAAACATTATACTTGCCAGGTCTGAATTGGAGAGTAGCAGATCGTTGGAGTACTTTGCCAAGGTCAGGATTGGAAAGATGCGGAGTCCAGTGAATGAAGCAGGGTCAGGCAACAGGGAGATCAGGAACAAGGCAGGCAAGGCACAAGGCAGGAACAAGAACAGGATGCAGCAAGGCACGGCGTCACACCAGGTTATGCTCAGCGATGTGTGTCTGGGCTGAGCAGGCATATAAAGGAGCCTTCCTCCAATGGGAAGTGGGGTGGAAGCAGAGAGAACGTGCGGATAGGCTGCTGGGTCACGCAGGTGTGCCCTATTGTGTAGCCTGATTCAGCCTAGGGGCGGAGCTACATCCCACGTGCGTCATCGACGTCAGGGGGTGGAGATCCGATCGTGCGCCACTCACACACCGCGCATGCCCGTTATCCGAACGGAAACGAAGCCTGGAGGCGGGTCCAGGGGAAGCCTGTCTTCCACGCGTCAGTGACGCTCATGTGTGTAATGGAACCGTCGCGGGAACGCAACACCCGAGCGCCAGATGCAAGAGGCTGAATAGGTGCGTTCCGGCCATCAGGATGGCGAATCCTCACACAAACCTCATCTGCCATTTACCTGCTCAAGTTTCCAGTCTATCCAAATCCTTCTGGAGAGAAATTACATCTTGCTCTGATTCTATTACCTTACAGAATTTAGTGTCATCAGCAAAGATGGAGACTTTGCTCTCGATGCCAACCTCAAGGTGATTAATAAACAAATTAAAAAGCATGGGTCCCAGTACCGATCATTGAGGTACTCCACTCACAACTTTAGCCCAACCTGAAAAAGTTCAATTACAACTCTCTGTTGCCTATCATTCAACCAGTATTCAATCAAGGTGCAAATATTTTTACTGAGTCCAATTTGCTTTATTTTGTACACTAACCTCGGGTGTGGAACCGTATCAAAAGCTTTTGCTAAATCTAAGTAGACCACATCAACTGCATTACCCTGGTCTAATTTCCTACTTACCTCCTCGGGGAAACTAAAAAGGCTAGTTTGGCACGACCTATCCATGCTGACTATTACTAATAATTATGTTTTCCATGAGGTATTTCTGAATATTATCCCATACTAAACCCTCAAGTAGCTTCCCCTCTATTGATGTTAGGCTTCCAGGTCTGTAATTCCCCGGTTGTGATCTAGCGCCCTTTTTAAATATAGGCACCACATCTGCTTTACGTCAATCTTGTGGTACTGTGGAAATGGAGTGCTTGAATATTAAATGTAATGGTTTGGCTATTACTGAACTTTACTCCTTGCGAACTTTTTCATGTATGACATCGGGGCCAGGTGCCTTATTTACTTTAAATTTTATCAACCCACCTATGAACTTCTTCCTCAGTTAACCAATTGTTCATTAATATGGAGGTTGTGGCTCCCTCCTACGGCACTACTATTGCAATTGATTCTTCCCTGGTAAACACAGAGGAAAAGAATTTGTTTAATACCTCTGCTTTTTCCTTATCTCCAATAATCTGCCTGCCCATTTCACACTGAAAGGGTCCTATTTTATTTTCTAATTTTTTTTGTTAAGGTACTTGAAGAACTGTTTAGGGTTGGTCCTACTTTTTATTGCAATCCTTTTTTCATTATCCATTTTTGCCAATATGATTTTCTTTTTGCAATTTGTTACATTCCTTATCATTCTGATATGATGCTTCCGTCTCTTCTGACTTTAAGAATCGAAATGCCTGCTGCTTCTTTTCCATTTCCTCCCTACCTGTTTATTTAGCCACATTAGTTTAGACTTGCTTCTTATATATTTATTACCCAAGGGTATACACTGACGTGTGCTTTGCTAACAAAATTTTAAAGACTGCCCATTTATCTTCCACGGTTTTCCCTGCAAAAAACATCATCTCAATGCATTCCTTGTAGATTAGTCCTGTTTATTAAAATCTGCCTCTCTAAAGTCTTTGTTGAACATAAGTAATATGATTTTTGCTCAATTATTTCAAATGAGACCATGTTATAATCACTGTTACCCAAATGTTCCCAGACTTTAATATTTGTTATTACTTGTACGTTGTTTCCTCAATAATTTGGGTTATCTACTTGTATTTAAGCACCCCCAAAAAAATGGTTCCTTATGTTGTAACGCTAATCTCATTGCCCCAGTCTATGTCTGGATAATTAAAATCCCCCATTATGCAAACATGACCCAGTTTTGATGCCTTCTCCATTTGCAAAATATATTGACTCAATCTCACAGATATTTAGATGGTTTATAGCAGCGGTGTGCAAACTGGGGGGGCGCGCCCCCCAGGGGGTTGGGAGAGTTGTCTGGGGGGGGGCGCAGGCGGTTGCAGAGGTCCCTCGCCCCTCCCCAGGGCATTTATATTTATGCCGGGGGGTCGCGTGATGCCTCTGCAACACTAAAACTTACGGTATTCAGACATGTCTCCATGGCAACGCATGTGACGTGATCGGCGTGTCATTTGACGTTGCTGCCAGGCAGGACAGGGGGTGCGAGACCGGGGGAGGCCAGGCAGGGGGGACACAGCATCCGACGTTTGGGCTCCCCTGGTTTATAGCATATCCTAACATTTTATTTTTACCGCCACTGCTAATTTCTATCCAAAGTTCTCTACATTTTCATCATTCCCTTCATAAACACCTTCCCTTAATAGGTTTTAGATCCAGTTTAACAAAAACATACGCCTGCTCCTCTTCTATCTGCTCAATCCTTCCGAAAAAGGGAATAACCCTCTAAATTAACTGCCCAGTCATGAGTTGCATCCCACCATGTTTCAGTAATGCCTATGATATCATACTGCTCCCTTGCAGCTATTAATTCAAGCTCCCCCATTTTATCTGTCAGGCTTCTTGCATTAGCAAGTTTTTTTTTCAGTCGGTGTTATTATCTTATCTGCTCCTGCCTTTCTATGCCAATTGGATTTAGTCTTTAGAAGTTTAGTATTAGTATTTAATATGGGGATTCTCTCTGCTAACCAAACTCCCACTTGCACCCATTCCACCTCCATGACCCTTTGCTATTTCCCCATTCCTATCTGTTCTATTTAGTTCATTATCTGTTTCTTGTCCCTCCCCCTTCTTCCTAGTTTAAAATCTCCTCCAACCGTTTTAACATTCTCCCTCCCTCTCCCCCCCAGCACAGAAGACCTCTCTTCATTGAAGTGCAATACATCCCTACCATACAGATTGCCAGGAGTCCCAGTGTTCTAAAAAACCCAAACCCTCCTTCCTACACCACTTTCTTAGCCATGCATTAACCTCCCTAATCTCCGACTGTCTCCCTGTTGTAGCGCATGGCACTGGTAGTATTGCAGAAAATACTAACTTGGAGGTCCTTGCCTTAAGCTTTCGGCCTAGATCCTCAAAATCATTTTTTAGGACCCTCCATCTTTCTCTAACTTTGTCATTGGTGCCAACGTGTACCAAGACCGCCGGGTCAATCTCAGCCCCCCCCAACATTCTGTCTACCCGATCCGCAATGTGACGAACTCGAGCAACATATTGCCCTATCTACCTTCCTAATAATGGAGAACCCTACCACCACAATCTTTCTTGGTCTCTGAGTACCAGAGTCCCTCTGTGCTGGAAAAACTATTCCCCTGGCAGCTAGAGGAATCAGTCGCCCCAGTCTTGCCATTCCTGCCGACACTCCCAATAGCTTCACTCAATATGGCAAATCTATTAGGATGGGTCAGCTCAGAACTGGCCTGCCTCTTCCTTCCCCTTCTAACAGTTACCCAGCTACCTGCTCCTCACTCACAGCTCCACCACTAGTCCCAGCCAGGGTCTGCTCAGTGAGCACTCAACTTTCAAGATTGTCAATGTGTCTCAATATTGCACGTTTCCACTACAGATCAGCAAGCTGAGACTCGAAAGACACCACTTGCTCACACTTCTCACAGTGGTATGCTCCCTGGAACAGCTGCTCCAAATGCACATACATGTGGCAAGATGTGCATTGAGTGGCATTCTTAATCCTACACATTGTTGCATCTATGGAGTTAGAAGTACTAACACACATTACTTGTTACTGTATATCAAAAATAACTTCAATTTGGTAGTTAGGGGTTAACAACTCTTTCAATAGCTATTTTAGTAGCATGATTTGTTTTTTTGTAATGAAGACCCTGGCCAGGTTATTTATATAAAAAAAGAACAGAGCTGACACATGCAACAGGCCTCTAAAGTCGCCTCAGTGTTGGAATGAGTCACTCACTCATTTTCAGCATGAATGACCAGCTCCTGTACATTTCAACAATTTCACTCTGAAGCAGTGGGGCTATATAGGGGAGAGGGATCCCTCTTGATGTCGTTGAAACCAAATGATAACCATGCTGCAGAATGAACCTCTATTGCTTGCCCATTTAAGGCGCTCTCCCATATACTGTACTCCGTTGGGAACAAAAATTTCCTTTACATAAATTGCCTCTTCCCTTTTTAAATCTGATCTCCTTTGTGACACCCGGCAATAGTCTGTATTGTTGATTTAAAACATTTTTTTGTGTGGGGACTTTTAAAAATTGGCAGCTTTTTTTTTTAAATTTCCATTAAAACTCATCCAGGGAGGATTGAAATGATACTGTTATGCCTACAGAAAATGTAAGTAAAAAGCTACAACAGAAAGCACACAACCCGATTTTAAATGGACTGTTTTTTTTTTTAAAAACACTACAACAACAAAAATCAAGAAGTTTCAAAGGAGGATGGGTGATGTGTGTATGTAAGGGGGTGGGTCCCAGTGTCTCCCTTTAAAAGTTACCCGTGGGTCATGGAGCTATGCAAAAAATGTGATGAAGCGATGATTGCCTTCCCGTACAATGTCGCTGATATTTTGTCACAGCGGACACAGTAATCCAAGGAAAATAACATTTCAAATGAAATACTGATAAAATAAATATCATGATTTATTTCTTTCCTTAGAAGAATGAATAATCTTAACATGCTTTAACTGGACAAGCCAGGGAATATGTTACCTTAATTACCTTCAGCTCTTCTAGTCCTACAACTTAACACAGTGGTTTCAACATTTTAAAAACTATAGATCATTGAATTTGTCACTACATGGAACCACACCTGCTTACGCCATTAGCTGAATAAAGTACTATGGCACATTTGTTTATTAAACGTTACATCATCCTGACCTATGGCATTTAAAAAATGTTCCCCTTTAGGACTTGAAATTATTTCTAAAAACTAAGACAGATCTTGCGGGGAAAAAAGTGTCACATTTCCGTATGGGAAATTATCACATTTATTTCACAACTCCTGGTAACTTACCATGGAATGCAAGTTGAAAATCACTATTGAGAAAGAAAAAGTATAAAAGCTCATTTTGATTTTTCTTACCATGCTGCGTCTTGTGTAAGAGGAGCGTTATATCCAAGATTGTGTCTATTTCCAAGCTTGGCAAAGAGATACAGTTGATAAGGAAGGGGGTAGAGTGTCAGGCAACTGCAGGAAAGAAGAATGACAGCCAGAATAGGAGAGACAGTCAGTGGAGGCTGTAGCAGATCAGGAGACAAGTAGACAGAGTAACAAGGTAAAGATTTGCAGAGGACAGGGAAAGAAAGGAGTAAGGAAATTAGATAGAGGAAGGGTTGAGAGAGTTGTAATCTAGAGAAGGGTGTATGGTTATGAGAGGTAGGCAGCCACCGAGTGCCCTGTGCTTGCTCATAGCGTGCACACACACACACACACACACACAGACACACACACAGTACCGACAGCTGCACTAGGGCTCTGTCTCTTACACCATAAACCCTATGCTGCCAGAGGGGGCTGCAATATATTACATAGCATTCCACTGTATGACCCTCTAAAGAAGTGGCTACTTTTTACTTTATATATCTACAGATCTAGCCACCTGCCTTGCTTTGCTGATAACACAACATATTGCATTACAACTCAGGCTGAGTTTCTATAGGATTCAATGACAGTGATAAAGTAGAATATCACAGAACAAGGCCATATTCTGTGTGATAAACGCAGATGATAAGCTATCGCAGGAAAAGTCAGATTAAAGTCAATGGGGCTTTTCATGCAATAGCATGTCATCTGCGCTTAACACACTTTACAGAATAAGGGCCTCACCCACCATCACACGCCGGGTTGGAGGGGAGGTAGGGGTGTGTGTCCATGCACACAGTGCTACAAAGAACATTAGCACAGAGGTGGGCAACCTATTTTTTCAATGTAGCCAAAGGTGCGGCAAATGAGAAGTGAAAATCGCCACATCATGTAAAATTTCAGAAATTAGGTTGCTCAATCGAACATTTAAACACTGTTCGTCTGCATCACTCACCTCAGCACTATCACCTGCTGCTGCTTCCCTCTGCTCAGCACTATCACCTGCTGCTGCTTCCCTCTGCTCAGCACTATCACCTGCTGCTGCTTCCCTCTGCTCTGCACTATCACCTGCTGCTGGTTCACTTCGTTAACTCATTCAGAAAGTGGAAACCAGCACACACCATCAGGGAAAAGTTTATTTCACTGTGGGAGCTGCCAAACTCAAATTCGCCACAATTTCGTGGCCAATTCGCCACTTGTGGCGATTGGCGACAGGGTTGCCCAGCTCAGCATTAGAATATAAAGAATGATAAAACAATATGCAGATCATTTTATCTTGACATTCATTCTTATTGAGCAATATGTTCAATGTCGCATGACTCTTTAGGACTAGAGCGCTAAAATGTGGAAAAAGAGAAGCAGTGTGAGACAGGAGGCAGAAACATGGCATAGGAGACAATAGAAGTCAGGGCAGAACTGGTAGAGATGTGCAAAATGTCTGCACAAGTTCATAAACGTAGCAAATTTTGGAGATTTATCAACATTTACAAAAATTGCCCAAGCTTTAAAGACAAATTATGCCCAGTAAATTCTGGTGCCCTCTTCAGCTAATTTTCTTGAAATTCTTTACGGCAGATACCATAAATAGGCCAAACACAGGAAAACACCATTAGTCTAGTTTAGGTTGGTATTGAGTGATGCTGTGGATGGGATGAATGTGGATGGGAAGAATAATATACCTGTTGTCTATACATCCAATGAAAACTGTATTGCAGGCAGCGGGTGCTGTTTTTATGTCTTGCACCTATTAAAACAAGCTGTACCTACAGTTGAATAACCCAACTGCAGAGTTACTTTTGAAGGGAGGTGATGAGGAGGGGTGGGAGTAAATCACAAGATTAAACAGTTTTTGTGTCCGAGCTGTCAAAAGATACAGAATGTTGGGAAACAAGGAGCTGGAGCACAATGATCTGTAATATTTATAATTAATCAAAACATGGTTTTCAGACATAAAAGGGGAATATCCCCTTTTGGTAGAATCAAACAAATGGATGCGATTGACTCATCAATAATTATCACTACAATTTTCAAATCCATGCATTTTATACACACTGGTGACTGGATTTTTCCCACGAAGACTCGCTAATGAAGGGAAAAATGTCACTAGTACACCACCATAAATTACTGGCCTACACTTGTACAAAATATAAACGATCCCCATATTACCCACAGCTAGCCCCCTGCCCCAAATAACCCACAGATCTCACACCCTCCTTTTATATAGCGCACACAGTCCATCCCACGCCATATATATATATAATGGAGATATTACCAGATTGGAGTCCAGTAATGAGGAGAGAGCACACCAGAAATTATATTCAAAATGATTCTGTATTGTAGAAAAATACAGGCACCCCAGCCAAAGTTTCGGTCTGCAGACAGTGACCTTCTTCAGGACAGTGCAATGGTCAAATGATCGTGACATACATTTATACCAACACCCTGTGACTCATGACACCCAATTCACCAATCAAAGCATAAGAAAAGCCCACAAAATAGCTCACCTGTTGCCAGTAATAGCCTTACCTGTTAGATTGCAGGCTGGTGGTCATGTGTGTCTTTATTGCTTAAGGGATTGGTCAGATGTCAGCAAGCAAAGAGTATGGTGGCTGCCTGGTGTCAATCAGCTGTTGCCACATCATAATTGCACATGGGCAAACAAGAGCACTATTTATGTTTAATATGCACCGTCGTGGCTCCATTAGGGCAGATTGTGGACTACGCATGCGCAGACCGGACATAGCGTACGGCATCACCATGATACATAAAGTATGGTGGCCGCTTGGTGTATGCTTATCGTGATTGCGCATGCGCAACCAATCGTAGCGTCGTAGATACTGTTTGTATCTTGTATACACGCTGTTGCCGAAGGGCCAATCATAAGCTGCACATTTGCAAAAGGAGGCATCCGGCGTCACCATGGCAACCCGTGGCAAACAGCCCTAAATGACAGGAGCATAATACTCAGTGTTTATGTGAAATATAAAAAGCAGCTAAACCAAGTTCAATTTAATGCTGCATGAATGTAAAAAAGTGTATATGACACAATCTCTTTGTCAAATCTATGGGGGGAAAAATTCCATTAATCGAAATTGTCATGATAAAAATGACACCATAGGGCTATTATAACAACAGGAGAGGATAAATGAAAAAAGAAAAAGAAAATGAACATGTGTGTATAATACAGTGCAAAGAGTGAAAAAAGACATGCAAGACAAATGAACAAAGAATACCGAAAATTCAATGAAATAAATCAAAAGAAATTATAAAAAAACAACTGAGTTTTAAATCTTGGTAGAACAAGCTCCAGCTCTCCCACAAGCAGTTAGAGACTTCTTCTCTTCGCTCGAGTGAGATCTGTATTGGAGTACCGGCGATTGTGGTGGACTACTATACACGGGTCCTGCGAGAAGCCGCAACCCGGAAGTAACAACAGAGTGGTGCCGAGCAAGCCAGCCCCAGCGCGCGGGACTGACCTGTGAGTCTCAGCACCTACCCCCTGCGCCTAGGAACCCATTTGAACTGATACCCGAGCACTGATCTATGTAAGTTTTTACTTGTTATTTTATTCTATTGTTATACATAAATCTTGACCCTTGGTGCGCTTCTGTGTTTATTTTTCATTTACACCTGACGTTTGGAGCCTTTCCACGACGGTACTAGTGGAGGAGGGGTACCTTCACATCACATCAGCGGCAAGAGGGAAGAGTTGATCTACTTCAAAATCCTTTTAGGAAGCAAGAGCGCGGTTTGATTGTATCATCTATGAGTTTTAAATCTTCATTAAGTCCATATGGTGCCATGGTTTTTGTCATGTATAAATCTGGCTTCTTGTTGGAGGAGGATTTTGCCCCTATCTCCTCCGGGAGGTAAGGGCTGAACTTGAAAAATAGGCATATACCTCACTGTTGCCAGAGTATGCCGATGTTGTTTAAAGTGCCTGGCTACTGGGAAGTGCTTGAGATCTTCATCGCCATCTATATTTTGTAACGCTTTTTGAATTGTTGAGCGATGTATGGCAATACGTTCTTTCAACATACGTGTTGTTTTGCCAATATAGCATAATCCACGGGGGCATTTTATTAAATAAACCACAAATCGTGATTCGCCGTTTTAATGGTGTTGTATTTTGATGGCAACACCACTGTGTGGATGAGAAAAAGTTGCACCCTGTTGGATAAACTGGCACTTGGTACAGCCATGACAGCGGAATGATCCTGGTTTCTTAACCAGCCAGGTCTTTGGTGTAGAATACTTTCTGGTCGGGTCTGCATCTGTCAATATGTCTCCTTGACTTGGTCCCCGTTTGTAACAAAATAGTGCGGGTTCCTTGAGCAATTTTCCAATCTTGTTATCATTCTCCAATATGTGCCAATGTTTTTTGACACAGTTCTTAATAAAGCTGGATGCAGTAGTATAGGTACTAACTACATTAAAGCACAATGTTCCACTGTTTGCAACTTTTAGTGTCAGCAGGGCACTCCTATCCACCCGCCTCACCTTCATTAGTGCCTCCTCGATGTCCGCAGAACAATAGCCCCTTTCGTAGAACTTTTTGGCCATCTTGAGTAGGGCATCGTCCGCCAATTCTGGATTACTCGTGATTCTTTTCACTCATAAGAGTTGTGAGTAAGGTAAACCCCTTTTGAGGGGTACAGGGTGGTGGCTGGATGCGTGTTTTTATCTGTGGGTTTAGTATAGACCCGTGTGGCTAGTGTTCCTTGGTTTTTATAGATAACTGTATCCAGAAACGTGATTTCTTTAGTGCTAAAGCTCATGGTAAAACGGATTGTGGAAGGTATGGTATTCAGATGATTCACATACTCCAAAAGTTGTTCTTCAGTGCCCCCCCCAGATGATAAACACATCATCGATATATCGGGCATATTTTTTGATGCAAATAAAGTTATTTAACTCCTCCTTATATAAGATTTGTAGAAAATAAAGTTGTTTAACTCCTCCTTATATAAGATTTGTAGAAAATAAAGTTGTTTAACTCCTCCTTATATAAGATTTGTAGAAAATAAAGTTATTTAACTCCTCCTTATATAAGATTTGTAGAAAATAAAGTTATTTAACTCCTCCTTATATAAGATTTGTAGAAAATAAAGTTATTTAACTCCTCCTTATATAAGATTTGTAGAAAATAAAGTTATTTAACTCCTCCTTATATAAGATTTGTAGAAAATAAAGTTGTTTAACTCCTCCTTATATAAGATTTGTAGAAAATAAAGTAAATTATTTTTTGATGCATTGTGTATGTGGTGCATCATATAACACGTGTCTATTCATAAACATCCATATACAAGTTTGCATATGAGAGGGCCATGTTGGAGCCCATCGCCGTACCCATGAGTTGCAAAAAGTAACTACTTTCAAACTTGAAAAAGTTTTTATGCAAGATCACCTCCACGAGCAGTAGTATGAACTCCAATGGCGGTCCAGCATAATCTTCAAAGCCCATCAGCTTGCTACAAATTGCCTCTAGGCCCTCTGCGTGTGGAATATTCATATACAAGCTGGCCACATCCATGGTGACCAGTATGCATTCAGAGGGATCAAATGATAGGTTACCCATCTTCACGATAAAATCTGTGGTATCTTTGATATATGTTCCCATTCGAGCCACTAGGGATTGAAGGAAAAAGTCCACATATTGTGACAGTGGGTGGCAGAGCGATCCTCTGGCAGATATAATAGGGCATCCTGGTGGCAATGTGATGGACTTATGTATTTTGGGTAAAGCATACATGACTGGTATTCGTGGATTAGTCTGCGTTAAGAACTTCAAAGTATCTTCGTTAATCCAGTTGTTATTCAAACCGAATAATATAACAGCGTCAATCTCTTTTTTGTATGAGATGGTCGGGTCTCCTGGAAGTCTCATATATTGGCTCTTGTTAGCCAATTGTTGTTCTATCTCCGGTCTGTAGTTGGCATATTGCATGACCACGATGCCTCCACCCTTGTCTGCAGCACGAATGATGATGTCATTATTTCATTGCCTGTATTTTTCTATAATACAGAATCATTTTGAATTTAATTCCTGGTGTGCTGTCTCCTCATTACTGTACTCCAATCTGGTAATATCTCCATTATTCTTACCTATGGGATTAGCATCTGGATTTTTCATTAATACAGGGTCCTGGTTGTTGCTTTGCAATAAATATATATATATACATACATATACATATACATATATACACACATACCAATAGCAGTATGTATGCCATAACCTGTTTTTTTTCCTGTTTTTAAGAGTATTTGTCCCGAGAGAGCTATTAAATGCAACCTTAAAAAAGGAAACCAAAATTTTTAAAAATATTTGAAAAGTTGTTAAATAACCCAAGTTCTCTCACTTTATTCAAACTCTAGTACAGCTCAACCCCCTTATAACGCTGTACTTGGGGTCTAAAGAATCACATCGCGCTATAAGCGGATCGCATTAGAAATAATGTACAATTGTATGCATTGTACAATAAAGTATTTAAGATACCAATAATTGTGTTGTAAAGTATTCATAAATACGAAAATTGGGAGCCACGCTTGCATCGCGTTATAAGCGGATTCATGTTGTAACGGATCGCGTTATAACGGGGTTGAGCTGTATAAGTAAATAACTAGTATGCTACATAAATATATTGTGTGGGAGTGAGTCGGTGTGTGTTTCTACAGCCTTTCTTCTGGGCAGCAAATCATGAGTATCGAGTTTGAATAGAAGGCTCTGAAATAGACACAGCTTCAGTTTGATTTATTGCTTTGCATCCAACTATAGTCTGGGTGATACCTCTGAACATAAGGGGTGGGGAATGGGGCCTATTTTTGGCCCTATTGTAATACAAGTGGCCATAGTGAGAATCTGTAATTAATTCCTGGGATATTCTACTGACTGCCTCCAACCTGTCAATTTTAAATCGTTCTACATGACTGCAAAACCAAAAGATTAACCTCCTCTGTTTTGCCCTGTCATCTTATTCATTTAGGAGTCAGCCAAAGTGCAAGAAAATCTTGCACAATTTCAGCATGTGTACTCACAGATATGCTGTGAAGCAGACTTCATCTTGCTCCGAAAGATTCTCTCAAATGAACTTCAATTTTACCAAGCAAGATGAAGTGGGCTTCATGGTATATTGAATAGGGGTTATAGACTTAAATGTAATTTTAATGGAAGATTGTGACTTTTAAGATTTCAATTAATTTGGTCCAAAACCTTTTAAGGCGCAAAGCCAAACATTTATAGATGTTTAAGCCAAAGTTTCAAAGAAATTAAAGGGACTATATTGCTAATATCAGATCAAATATATTTTTTATGCAGAACATTTTTAGTAATGTATTTTTTTTTTGTTTCAAATTTTTTATTAGGCATATATAACATTTCACATTTATTATCAAATTCACAGTATTTGGGCCTAATACAGGTTTTTCTCACTTTATATAGGAAGGGGGAGAAAGCCTCAACATCCCCCTGACCCTCCAGGGCCTGCCGGGGTGGCGCGAGTGTGGAAACAGAAAAGGGAAGAGAAAGTGGGAGGGGCGAGAGGGGGGGGGGGGTGGGGGGCATTGTTCTCCTTCTCCTTGGAGTCCACAGCACGGGTCTTTGTTTTATTATGGTAACTCTTTTTACTGTTATTACTGTTATGGGGCAATTCAGCGCAGGAGAGCCATATGTGTTAGCCATGGGTCCCATATATTATTGAAGGAGGTAGTAGACCTCTTCAGAAAGGCAGACAGTCTCTCCATCTCCATCACCTCCTGCACCCTTTTTATTATTGTTTGTTTAGAAGGGGGAGACATTTTCTTCCAGGCAGCTGCCACCGCACATCTAGCCGCCGTAAGAATGAAGGAGACTAATTTGCCTGTTGGTCGGTCCAGTGTCTCTAAGGGTCTGGCCTGCAGGTAGGTCAGCGGGTCAATGGGTATTGTGAGGTCTGTGACTTTTCGTATTAATTTTTGTGTAGTTTCCCAGTACTTCTGAATTTCCGGACATGTCCACCAAATATGGGCCATGTCCCCCTTTTGACCACAGCCTCTCCAGCACAGATCGGAGGCCAGAGGGTAGATTTGATTTATTCTAACTGGAGTGAGATACCAGCAAAATAATATTTTGTATATATTTTCTTTGATTGTGGCACATATAGAGGTTCCTGAGGCATTTTCCCAAATACTTTCCCAATCATCTCGGTCTATAACTATATCCAATTCTGCTGCCCAATGTAGCATATAGTCGTGTGCGGGGGCTTCTATGGCCCTCTCTAGTTCTGCACAAATTTGCGTTATTAAGACCTTTCTGGTGAGCTGTTTCTCTACAGAGCCGCTCGAAACCTGTGAGAGGGGGAAATTCCAACGTTGGGGATAGTGTTTGAATGAAGTGCCGAATTTGTAGGTACTTGAAGACGTTCAGCCCTACTATTTCATATTTGGTTTGTAAGTTTTGATAGCTCAGGAACTCCCCGAAGCTCAAGAGGTCGGCAATCGCTCTGATATTTTTTGCTTGGAATTGGTCAAATTGTCTGGGCTCACAGCCAGGAGGGAATTTCAGATTTTTATGAATAGGTGTAAGTTGGGATTGAGGTGTTGTGAGCTTATATTTGAGTTTGCTTTTCGTCCAGGTCTCCCATGTGTGTCTCATTGGGCCTAGTTTGAATTTACTATTCTGCATGTCCTCCTTGCTCAGGGACCAAAGGCAGGCCGGCAGTGAAGATGTCCCGGCATATTGTTTCTATACCCAGCCAACAATATTGATTTGGGTTGGCGTTCCAGACTACCACCTGTCTCAGTTGGGCGGCCAGGTAGTATCTTGTGATGTCTGGGACTCCCATTCCTCCTCTCCCCCTTGAGGCCAAGAGAACTGTTCTGGAGACTGGGTTTTTTTTCCCTGCCAAATAAAGTGGAAGATTAGCTTTTGGATTTTCAATTCCGAGCCAGGGATGTGGACCGGGAGAGTCTGGAAGTAGTAATAATCTAGGGAGTATATTCATTTTAACCGAGACTATTCTCCCGATCCATGATATCTGGTATCCTCCCCATTTCTCCAAATCTTGTTTGATTTTATGGAACAAGGTCGGATAGTTGTGTTGATATAGGGATTGGTAGGTCCTCGATATCTTAACTCCCAAGTATTTGATACAGGAGGAACTCCAACGGTAATTAAAGTTTAGTGTGAGGAGTTTCACCTCTGGCTCTGGCAGACTTAGGTTCAGGGCTTCTGACTTGTCATTGCCATTGTTTATTTTATATCCTGAGATTTTTCCAAAATCTCGGAGTTCTTTTTGAAGGTTGGGTAGGGAGATTTGGGGTTTGGAAAGGGTTAAGATGACATCATCTGCGAATAGGGATATTTTATGCTGCCTGTGTCCAACTTCTATTCCCTGGATGTCTTTATTGAGTCGTATTGCCGATGCCAGCGGTTCTATCGTTAGCGCAAAAAGGAGAGGAGATAGGGGGCTTCCCTGCCGAGTTCCATTTGTGATCTCGAATCTCTGGTTATTGCCCCCTGGTAGTTTTACCGTTGCCGATGGGTTTTGGTATAGTCTACGGACCCCCTCTAAGTATGCGTCCTTAAAGCCAAATTTGCACATAGTGTGGTCCAGGAATTGCCAGTTTATTCTATCGAACGCCTTCTCTGCGTCTAGACTTAAAAGTAGTGCTTTGGTGCCTGTGAGGTGGACATGATCAATAATATTGATTATCTTCCGGGTGTTGTCTGAGGCCTGCCTCCCCGCGACAAATCCTACTTGATCAATATTAATTAGCCTCGGTAAGATGGGGGTTTAATCTGTTTGCCAGAATTTTACTATATAACTTGAGATCACTATTGAGAAGGGAGATTGGACGGTAGCTTCCACATTGCATCGGATCTCTGCCTTCCTTGTGTATAATAGCCAAGCTTTAGTAATGTATTTTAAGGCCCATATGGCACTAAAGAGGTTACAAAAATAGAAGCAAGTTTATTTCCCTTTAGTTATTATTTGGTCATCAGTTATTTTAGAAACATTGTTTTTTAATAATTGTGAACTTGTTAGCACCACAAAGGAATAATTTTATGTAGGTTCAGCAAAAAAACTGCAGTTCATGAAGTTTCAAAGTATATTAGGCCATCACAACTTACGGATATAACAGACAGTTTGTTTCAGTTTATTAAAAAAGCACAATAGAGCAAAGACATTGATAGATAGGCCAGTTTCTCCCCACCCCAAAGGAAAAAAACAAACAAACAAACTTGGAAAAAGAAACAACTTTTATTGTTTTCACACAGGAATCTGCACATAAACAAAGAAAGGATTAGTGATTCCTTTATGCAAGTCACCTGTATACCAAGCCAAAAAAAAAAAAAGAAAGCCCCAAGAAATTCAGTTACATGAAAAAGGAAGAACAACATTCTTTATTTCGGGTTTTGTAAATGGAATAACTGGATTCATGTAACTATTGGGTTACTTCAGATACAAAGTTTCATAAATACAAAAACATAAAAAAAATTCACAATTTTCGTTGAATGCTAAATAAATATCTAGGGAAGAAATTCTGAAACGCTCTCAGTTGGTACAGTCCACCCCCAATTTATATTCCATTGTATTCACTCAAGTAGTGTTGTTCAGGTAGAAACTGTATGGTAATTTTTTTCCCTGCCATTTAATTTAAGTCAATTTTCTAGCAAAAGTAGTATGCAAAGTAGAAAACAAATGAGAAAGTGGTACCAGGAAGAGGTAAACATAGAAAACTCTTGACAACTATGTAGTTGTAAAACAGTCTTCTGTAAATCTGATATACATATATATATTTATATAAAATACTTGTATGTGGCATGGACCCGGTGTAGCAGTTGTTAGCTGCCATACCCTGAGTGCTGGATAGTGAGAGAAATCAGTGCGTGTCACTTTTGTGGACGGCCACATTTATTGCTTAGCGATTCTGTTCAGCAGGACATTATGTTCCCTGAATCCAGGAGTGAGGAGATGGAGGAAATCTTTTCCTCAGTCCCTACTCGTGTAGGGAGAAGGGTCAGAGGCGGGATCTTTTAGAGGCAGAGGCATGGGCCCCTTTGCTGTTACAGACGTCCAGCCCCAGCTTCTGAGCCTCATTGATAAAGAAGGATTGCAGCCTCAGTCCGGCTTTGGCCTCATTGCTATTAAGGTGGTTATATTCAAAGCAGTTGGAAAGCATCAGTTCAATATCTTCTGTAAATTCAGCTGTTAGAAAGAAGCATGCATGGATTAAAATGCAGGGATTGTTATATTACATGTATCCAACAAAATGATGCATAGTGCTTAATTATGCCACTTAAGATACATGCAGCCATCACTGAGAAAACAGAACACATTTCTGTTACTCTGGTAGGCATATGGAGTTACCATGTGAAACACTGCTAAATGTTACATTTGGATTTTTCACATTTACTAAAAACATCCAAAGGGTCTATTATTGTCATCCAATCAGACACATACGACTGCCATTATTTGCCAAAATGTGTACCTTTTACTTTCCTGAACTGTATAATTCTTCACAGCTGTATCATCGAAATTCCCATTTTTAGACTAAATGTTTTGAATTGTAGCTACAACAGATTTAATCGATTCCTTTGAAGGTGAAATTGCAGCCAACCTACTGCACTGTGGTACATTTTATAAATGGCCCTAGCACTAATAAGTAGACAGCCATAAATATTCAATAAACTGGACAAGTAATTGCCAGCTACCACAACCCTTGATGAATCATGCATATCATCCCTTTCTACAAAAAGGGATCATTTCAACAGGCCCCTTTGCTTATGGTGGAGGACCGGTTCCTTTCAATATTGAAAAATTACTTGGGAATGATCATACTTTATGTATTGCTTTTGTCAATGATACAAGATTTCACTCCTTAAAAAAAACAAACCACATTCTTGCTAGAAAGGAATGCACCTTCCCTTTCTTTTATTAGCATTTGCTTGCTGTGAAAGGTTGGATGAAAATAAAGATTACAATTAGATCCAATAAAGATTTCCAAATTACTTACATGCTAATTTGTATTCACACTTGTTCACTTTCTCACGGATAATATTTAAGGCGATGGGTTTCTGGATAATGTCATAGTAATCTGGAACCTAGAATAAAATATTTTTTATAGCACAGTTATTAAATTTCACTATCTCTGATGCTCAATTAAAAAAAAAAGTTAAGGAAAATCTTTAGACAAGTTTTGATAACCCTTAAATTGAAAATATCACTGTCCTATGGGAAAAATAGAAATAATAATATGTACATATATATATATATATATTGTGACATAGTCCAAAGATGTTAGGCAGCTTTCTGACCCATTTTAAGTCAGAAAGTGCAGGAATAGTTAAAAATGATCCGTTCCACAGCTTCCCATTAACTCAGGCAGCTGGATGGAAAATCCAGACCACAGATTACAATGGCTCTAGTTCTCCCTCACCTGCTCTTCTAATCACATGCACAGGTATTTAGAGCAGAGAGGTTTTGCATTTCACTCTCTCTCCTTAGAGCCTTGAGGCTGGGGGTATCGCTGCTCCCCGGAATCCAGTTCGGGGTGGACGGCCCCTCCAAGTATCACAGTACCAGAGGATTTGCCTGGACACTTGGGACCGAGTTCCCACCACGAACAGATAAGACAAAACAAATGTTTATTGCTGTTGCTAAAAGACTGTGCTGTATCTAGTGACCCTAAATAAGAGAGCATTGTTTTAAGCTGGGGAACCAGGTTAGTTGGCCAGCAGCTGTTAGAGAGACTGATTCTGATGTGTAGTTAGATCCCTGAAAGGGATAGGATTTTGTTTATATGATTTTGGTTTTATTTCTTAAAAATAACAGTGTGGGAAATACTGTAACACTGAAATGAGTGAACTGCTGAATGAAAGTATCTGAGTACCTCTAATCTACACTTGTTAAAGCTGCAGTACCTTACTTGGATGAAAATAAAGCAGGCAGAAGCCTGAGTTAAGCAGCATAATACTTTGCATGATCCTGTTTTTTGTATAAATAACCCTAGAAGACTGTGTCGGGAAGAACGCAGACAGACGTCAGCGCTACAAAAGAGGGGCGTTGTCACAATACACACACACACACACACACACACTTAGTAGCGCTAGTGAGTGAATGGTAGTGTTAAAATGTGCAAATTAATGCTGTATATGTGTAGTGTAAAAAAGGATTAAATAAGTTTAGCAAGTGAATAATGTGAGCATCAATTGATTATAGCATTGGGTCAGTCTGTACGGAATAGGCAAAGCTTCTGTGTGGTCAAACCTGACCAAATGTAAACAGAAAACAGGAGAAAAAGAAGCGCCAGTTCCGTATGGATGAAAAATAAATGTGTAAATTGTATTAAATGACCAGAGTAGTCAAAAGGACTAGTAGTAAACTGGTGTGATTAAAAAGCAATAATGTGTCTAGTACAAGCAGATAGCAGCAATTAGCAAGTAACATATGGAAGGGGATGTGGAGCAAGCAAGCAAGATGTCATGGGGAAAAAAGGCCAACAGTGGTGAATATCAATGATAGTCCATATGGCTGATGATAGCCCAGTAAGGAACAGTAGACACCCACTAGAGAATGTCCCTTCTCAAAGGTGATGTGGGTGTGCTGGTGACAGACCTGTTACATCTGTTGAAGCACGGAATAGACCTCAGCGTGCGATCCGGTTAACCTGGTGTTGTTCTGATGCTGAAAAATCAATTCCCTCCGGTGGCACAAATTCACTTCCCACGTGTCAGACCTCCGTTTAAGATGAGACTTCCTGCATCTGAGTCCTTGCAGCGGCACCGGATGTATATATGAAGATAGGTGCCTCTATCCCCAGATGTAAAGGAACAAGTGATCCTGGTTGCTTCGCACAAAACGTGCCCGCGTCACTGCGCTGCTATGTTATGACGTCCAACGCGTTTCGTCACTCTAAGGGACTTTCTCAAGGATGAGATTGTGGTAGCGGAACTGGGTTAATATAGCCACCGTAATTGCCACTAATAGCAAGGTTTAAGACACTCTGCATTCGTGAATTTTTTGGGATCTATTCTTTGGGAACTTTACATTCACCACTGTTGGCCTTTTTTCCCCATGACATCTTGCTTCCTTGCTCCACATCCTCTTCCATATGTTACTTGCTAATTGCTGCTATCTGCTTGTACTAGACATATTATTGCTTTTTAATCACACCAGTTTACTACTAGTCCTTTTGACTACTCTGGTCATTTAATAAAATTTACACATTTATTTTTCAACCATACGGAACTGGCGCTTCTTTTTCTAATACACACACACTATATTTTTTCTCCATAGGACAAGTCATATTTTCAATTTATTTTTTGGATGAACATACAAGGTGTATATTTTATCTGTCAATGCTTAGGTTTCAGGATATAGCATTCTGGGACACGCATACATTAACACTGCTGTCAGCAAATTTTTTTTTTTTTTTTCAACATGGAAATAATATTCAGACAACCTATATAATTAATGAGCAAAACTCAGTTATAATCTGACAAGGTATTTTTTTTAATTGAATTCCAGCCATTTCTATGTTCATTAATATATGAATTATTGATGTAGCCATTACATGAAATCACAAGCTTGTATTTTCAAGACCAACTAAAATCCAACAATTTAACCATGTCACCCCCCTGACTAAATTTCACTTGTTTGCATTTTGCTAATCGAGTTCAGACCTGAAATACCTGGGGATTAAATAGTTAAATAGTGTATATAAAAAGGGTGAGAAAGAAGGAAAAAGAAATCCTCGCTATGATGTGAACCAGACACGTGTTACTCCACCTAGTCGCTTCCTCGGTTGCAAACGTACCAGAGGTTGATGCTTTTAAAGAGATGGTTGTCATGATGAGCTGCTGGGGAAAGCAAGCAGTGTTTGGCAACAACCCTTGTCATGACAACCACCCCTTTCAAAGCATCTAGCTCTGATGCATCTGGAACCCTCCCCCCCCCCTAGTGCAAACATACTGAAAATAAAAAAAAATTGCCACAAAATCATGCCAAGAAAAAAAACAAAAAAAAAAAACAGGTGGGAACTGGACATGGGCTGCCCATTGAGGGACCAGGAGAAAATAAATGATAGTTGAGTAAAAAAATAATTCTATTTTCTCTCCATCCTTCCAGGTCAACGCAGGGGATGAAGGAATATCCCAAAGTAGTTCCCCGAAAAATAAGGGTTGGGCAAATTATAGTCATACAGCTGCCTGATGAACCTTCCTCCTGAAGGCAGCCTCAACAGATGCGGATCCATCCACCTGATCACATTTGACAAATATATGCAATGAAGACCCTGTAGAATCCTTGCAAAACTGTGTTCTTGTTTCGTTGCCCATGATGTTGCCAGTGCCCTAGTGGAATTAGGTTTTATAGTGGGAATTGTCCTTAAGACTTCAAGGTTTCCATGATCAAGCTCATGATGATCCACCTAACTCTGGATATTTTATATGCGTTTTTCCCTTTTTGCTGCCTTGCCAAGAGAATTAGTAGATTTTTCACTCTCCTGAAGTCTTCCATCTTGTTGATAAAGATCCTAAGAGCTCACTACAGCTAAATAACGCAGAGAAAGCACCTTCTGATTTGTAGGTTTCGGACAAAATGAGGGTACTACCATCTCTTGATTGATATTAAAAGACACAACCTTGGAACAAAATGTAAGTACAGTTTCCAAGCACAACTTTGTCTTTATGAAAGACACAAAGTTGGTTCAAAGCACAGTGCTCCCAATTCCCCTACTCTCCTTGCGGAGGTGATTGCAGTCACGAACGCCACATCTGTGTGCACGTGACTGGTGTATGTGAAAGGGGCTAAAACATTCCGCAAACTCACACTCCCAGCAGGGGTTTAAAAATGACTCCCCAAAAACATTACACTTGAATTATGCTTCCACCACCAAGAATAACTTAAGGTACTACCCACACGAGTCCTTGGTCCCCAGTTCACTGGAAAAATATGTAATGAACACAATAATCCAATGTAGCAAAATGTGTCTGAAAATGCAGTTAACCTCTTGAAAAGGTACTAGGTTCAAATAGAGCCCATTTATACAATTTTAGATTTCATATACGAAAAGGAATGTTACAAAAACAAGCACAGACTGTTTCATAAAATATAATAGAAAGCCAATACGGTATCACCTATTAGACTTCTCAAGCGGTTGCGCAATTGAAACATGAGAGTTCGGTGTTATTTGGTATAAAAAGCTTCTCCGATTGTCCAATTCTGCTTTTGATACTCAAATGCATTGTTCTTAGTCTTGGCAAGATTGAAAACCAAAGCCACTGTATTGTATGTATTTGTTTGTGTCAATTGGAGTGCTACTGAGAAAATGTCATGGGGAAAACGGGGAACGATGGGAAGATCATGGGGAACAATGGGAAGATCATGGGGGACGGTGGGAAGATCAGTGGGGACGGTGGGAAAATCATAGTGGACGGTGGGAAAATCATGGTGGACGGTGGGAAAATCATGGTGGACGGTGGGAAAATCATGGTGGACGGTGGGAAAATCATGGTGGACGGTGGGAAAATCATGGTGGACGGTGGGAAAAATGGGGAACGATGGGAAGACCATGGTGGACGGTGGGGAAAATGGGGAACGATGGGAAGATCAGTGGGGACGGTGGGGAAAATGGGGAACGATGGGAAGATCAGTGGGGACGGTGGGGAAAATGGGGAACGATGGGAAGATCATGGTGGACGGTGGGGAAAATGGGGAACGATGGGAAGATCATGGTGGACGGTGGGGAAAATGGGGAACGATGGGAAGATCATGGTGGACGGTGGGGAAAATGGGGAACGATGGGAAGATCATGGTGGACGGTGGGGAAAATGGGGAACGATGGGAAGATCATGGTGGACGGTGGGGAAAATGGGGAACGATGGGAAGATCATGGTGGACGGTGGGGAAAATGGGGAACGATGGGAAGATCATGGTGGACGGTGGGGAAAATGGGGAACGATGGGAAGATCATGGTGGACGGTGGGGAAAATGGGGAACGATGGGAAGATCATGGTGGACGGTGGGGAAAATGGGGAACGATGGGAAGATCATGGTGAACGGTGGGGAAAATGGGGAACGATGGGAAGATCAGTGGGGACGGTGGGGAAAATGGAGAACGATGGGAAGATCAGTGGGGACGGTGGGGAAAATGGAGAACGATGGGAAGATCAGTGGGGACGGTGGGGAAAATGGGGAACGATGGGAAGATCAGTGGGGACGGTGGGGAAAATGGGGAACAATGGGAAGATCAGTGGGGACGGTGGGGAAAATGGGGAACGATGGGAAGATCAGTGGGGACGGTGGGGAACGATGGGAAGATCAGTGGGGACGGTGGGAAAAATGGGAAACGATGGGGAAAATGGGGAACGGTGGGGAAAATGGGTAACGATGGGAAGATCAGTGGGGACGGTGGGGAAAATGGGGAAGGATGGGAAGATCATGGGGGACGGAGGGAAAATCATGGGGGACGGTGGAACGATGGGAAGATCATGGGGGACGGAGGGAAGATCATGGGGGACGGAGGGAAGATCATGGGGGACGGTGGGAAGATCATGGGGGACGGTGGGAAGATCATGGGGGACGGTGGGAATATCATGGGGGACGGTGGGAAGATCATGGGGGACGGTGGGAAGATCATGGGGGACGGTGGGAAGATCATGGGGGACGGTGGGACGGTGGGAAGATCATGGGGGACGGAGGGAAAATCATGGGGGACGGTGGAACGATGGGAAGATCATGGGGGACGGAGGGAAGATCATGGGGGACGGAGGGAAGATCATGGGGGACGGTGGGAAGATCATGGGGGACGGTGGGAAGATCATGGGGGACGGTGGGAATATCATGGGGGACGGTGGGAAGATCATGGGGGACGGTGGGAAGATCATGGGGGACGGTGGGAAGATCATGGGGGACGGTGGGACGGTGGGAAGATCATGGGGGACGGTGGGAAGATTCTCAGTATTCGAGAAATTGAGAGTGTCCTATCACCTTTAGTCTGCTAGCAAGAAGACCAAGGACTTATGATGCTCCCTTTGAAGATACTTTTTATAGATCCAGTCACAAATTATAAACTTTTCCCCCCATGTTTTATTGATCCATTAAAGCAAAGGCAATGCTGAACCAGGTAACCTCACGAGACAAAAAGGAAAATTAGGTATTTTTTAAATCAAAGTTATCCCATTGGTTGCTGTATTATTACCACAACTGAATAGGTTAAAGGCATTACGGTGACAATTGCCATAAAAAAAAAAAAAGACAGATTTAAACATTAACCATGAGTGATACAGACTAGTGATTGAAAAGGGGGTGAGCCTGCAATGATTGCAGGACCAGATTGAGATCCCATGTTGTAACTGGGTCTTTAAATCAAGGCCTATTTTTTAATGAACTACAAACTATAAACTACAAGAATCTCTGCTAATTGTTCCTGGAGGAAAACACTGTGTGCTGCAACCAGGACCGTTAAGGAAGTGTGACTAAAACCCTTGTCAAATCCTTCCTGGAGGAAATCCAAAATGTTTGCAAAATCGATGGTGACTGGGAGAACACATGATTGGAATAAAAGATCTCCCAAACTGAAGTAAACCTTTGATGCTACTAGTTTCCTTGCTCTTATTAGAGTATCTGTTACCGAGGAAGAAAACTCTTGCTGTTTTAGAACATCCCTATCAGTCTTCAGGCAGTCAAATGAAGCATTCGGAGTCTTGGATGGTCCTTGTAAAAGTAGATCTGGAAAGATTGGAAGAACTCAATGGGGATTTAGTAACATATCTACAAGATCCAAGCCCTCCTTGGCCATGCTGGATTCATCAAAATAGCATGTACGCCCCAAGATCTGATTGGAAAAATCTGGGAAGCGAGGGATACTTAAAAAACAAAAATCTATTACATATCCGTTGTTTAAAACTTGGAGAACCCATAAGACCAAAGTGGTTTGGATGCAAACTTCGCTGAATCAACCGGGCCTATCCTCTGCAAGCCCTCAGTCCAAGGAAGGGATCCACAAGCTCTGAGAAGGATTGTTTTATTGATGTGGGTGGTGCTTCACCATAGCTTTATTTTACCCGGGTGGCTAACATTGCTTGGTTGTTTTCCGGCTTGGATGATAGCCTGTAACCTCTGGGCAACCTGTTATCGAGAGGTCTTTGACTTTTGGAAGAATAGAATCTGGGTCTTCTGTTCTGCAGAAGAAAATAACCTTTACTACTGTAACTAACTATTAATGCCTCGAGTTCTGGACCAAAGATAGATATTCCTAAGAAATTTACTGAAATAAGATTGTTTTTGGAAGAGACATCTGCTGCCCAAGGTTTTAGGCAAAGAGCTTTGAGTAGTGAGGACAGAGCAACTAGCTTGGTAGTATCCAAGGACGCATCACAAAGGAGATCCAAATATTCAGATATTGAGCAATGTTTTAAAATCTTTTGATGCAATGACCCCGACTCAATGGTTTCCTGGATTATGAAAGGCCAATCCTCCCCACTATAAGATGACTGAGGCGATCATCGGCCTAAATGAAGAACAGATTGTGGTAATTCGCTTATACATCAGGTTTCTGTAAGGCAGCATCTTCCAACAGAATAGTAGTTTTCCTTGTGAGTCTGGACCAACCACCACATCAACCCTGGGAGGATTGTCCAAGTCTTCCCTATCTTCATCTTTGAAGGGGTACATTTTGTTAAACTTGTTTGTCATGCCACGGGGGTGGAGATACAAATGAAGCAGCCGGGGCAGATTCTTCTACGTTGCTACAGCTGAGGGAACTCAGCTGGTCATAACCATAGCGGGTCTTGAGTGTTGCGCAGTGGTGGACGAGCCCTGCACGAGAAGTCGCAGACAGCAGTGCAATAGCAACTGAAGATAAAAATATGTCCATCTTTGGGGTAGGACACAGACAACTGACCAGACTCCAGTGGGGGGCCTTATAAAAAAGTCTCAGTTGGATCAGAACTGTGTCCTACCTTCAGATGGGAGGAGCATAGATCCTTCATGTCACTGGCATGGAAGGATGGGGAGAAAAGAATAATGCTACTTAGAACATAACACAAGACTTGAGGTCCATCAAGCCCATTATCTGTTATCCCACAATAGCAAGTACTGGGTGAGAGCAGTATAGAGCATTACCCACTTTCTGCCTCCAGATATGTCCATGTGACTAGTAACCATTGCTTTCCATGAATAGACCTAATCCTATTAAGCTTATTTTAAATTTGTACTTCATTCCATTTACTTACCTAAATGATTATCAAACTTGTTCCTAGCAATTTAATGCAACTACTGTAGCAGCTGGCGACCGACTGTGTCTTTCTTGTACTGCCTCAATAAGGACCACGGAGGGTCATACCTGGCATTACCATACAATACCGTACCTGAACTTTAGACACCAGCTTCATAAATGGCCAGCTGTCATCATGCCGCACCAGCTCCACAACCAGCTGTTCGCAGGCAGATAACTCATGTACGCCATGATGACGTCCTGAGCTCCTCCTGCTTCCTTGTTCCAGTGAAGACATTTCTTTAAAGACAAAACACTTTGTAAGAAGGCGAACAAGAGCATGGTGATTCTCATTCACTTCCATTTATAATCAGACTTTATTTTTTATTTTATTGATGGGTGATATTTGTTAGAGAAAAAGAAAAAGTTGATGCCAGAAGTTACTCAGTTTTTTTAATAGTATTAGAATGGCAGAATCTGTTCCAACATCAATGTTTGTTTTTGTAACAAATCAGTTTTAACATGCTTGTTATATAACAAAACAAACACGGGATTTAGAGGCCCTGCACGCTTCCCAAAGGCATTTAAAGTAAAGCCGGCGGAGCTGCAAGGCCTCTAAACTTCTCCTTACCTTGATTCAGACGGCTCCTGGTGACGCGTCGCTATGGCAACGTGGTGTCAAATGACACTGCGGGGTCATGTGACGTGTTGCCATGGCAGCATGACGTCAGAGTCAAGGTAAGCAGGGGTGCGAGGAGAGGGGGGACAGCCGGCAGGGGAAAAAGATTGAGCCCCCCTGCACTACAGTAATGTTGTTTAAAATATAATTTGATTAATTGCTTAAAAATAATAATTTTATTAACATACTTTTCAAATAAAGGCATCTAGATAAAAAAAAAAAAAAAAAAAAAGAACATTTATACTGAATGTCCAAAAAATGGGTATACAGTCCTGACTATCTCAGGGCACTAATGTGAGTCCTGGTCTCTAAACTTAAGAGTACCTATTGCTGAGAGAACATTATTAGAACTTGGTGTTGAAACAAATAAACCAGTTATAAGCAACAGTGTGTCAGTAGCTCTCTTGCTACACTTCGATCCGTTTAAGTATTTTAGATAGAAGAATATGTAGGAGTATGTGTGGCATAGTCGCACTACAACATAGGATGAAAGTTATTTTCATAGTAGTGTGTTGTATTGTCCATTAGTGGGATTCGTGTAAAAATTACCCATTTAGCAGTTTGCCTCAGGGTTTGTACTATTAGTCTGGACGTAGAGACAAAGAATGTTATGTAATCTACCCCACAGTCAGTCAGTCTATACACAGAACAGGGACGGAGTGTAAGAGCCCTTGATATGCACGTAGTCCGACAAACTACTGGATAATTGGTTGAGCCTGGGGTTGTAATGTGCCGGATGAATGTTTAGGGCTGACATAGAACGGGCCGTTTGAGTCACTGGCATGATTAATAGCCACGCCTGAAATTCATAACTCTCGCATTACCCTGTTAGAACGCAGTTCAGGATCCCCTGCGATTCTGATATGGGGGTTAAATCAGGTAGTTATAGCCCCAGAATAGTATAAATCGCATATGAAAATAACTGTATATATAGCAGATAATGATTTGGAGTAGAGAAGGATCTCTACCTCTCGTATACCCATATATGCACGGTTTCTGGGATTAAGTAACTGATAATAGTCGGAAAGGTTGGTCTGTTCACAAATTGGATCATTGCTGCAATGTAGCCTATATGACTCCCCATGTTAAGAACCACTTAGTGGTTTAGTGGTCAGATGATCAAAGTAGGGGATGTCTAAAGTGTGGGTAGGTATAGGTTGGTACTAGCGCCTTCTGCACTGGTTTGTTGGTCTGGGAAAATAAACAGATCGTTTGACCCAGCGTCACACCCTTCCTGTTCCCGTTGATCACTCCGGCTACCAACTGAAATGGCTGACAAACCGGGAAGCAAAGGAAATGCGGACTGGTATTGAAGCTCGCTGAGCTGCAGTAATAAACAGCCCTGGATTGACCGATCTATATATGGAGACGTCGGTAATTATTTATTAAATAATAGTGTTTCAATTTCGCTCCCGGATTGACGAAAAAATGCCAAAGATATTAAATGTTGTAGACCAGTAATTGAGCCAGCAAAAAAAAGTAGTAATTAGCAGCCCGGAACACAGCCCGATAATGATCTCTATGTATTCTATAGAGATATACAGGGTTATATCCATCACTTATTCACTTGGTTCAAAGTTTTAGGCAATTGCATATCAGTAGACACAAGAGCAAGTGCTTGTTTGCTCCATTTGTCATGGATCTCTATATCGATCCGCATTTATACAAAGTTAAAAATGGTAGTACTGGTCTATATACGAATCAGAACAGATACCAGGCATATCGTATGCCACATATTAATAAAGCTATTGTGATTGCCGGATACCCAACTATGCCCGGATCAGTACCTGGTTTCAGATATGATGCTAGCTTGTCTTTATACAACGGATCTAATGTGAAAACATTAGCAAGGTGGATATGTAGTGTAAGGATCCCCATGTCTGCCCGGATCAGTAACGGGTTACAATTTCGAAATGCATACGGATTACTGCTCAAATGCGGAGAGAGAGCTTTATCAGCGAGACCCCAGACTGCGTACCGCCGGTGATCGATACAGCCAGGCACAAGAAAACCCGACGTACTTTTTGCCGTATTGGGTAACTGCTTCTTCCGGGGGAAAAGCTCTCTCTCAGCATTTAAGCAGTAATCAGTATACTTTCAAAATCATAACCCGGTACTGATCCGGGCAGAGATGGGGACACTACACTACACATCCACCTTGCTAATGCTTTCATATTAGATCTGTTCTATAAAGACAAGCTAGCATCCACATCTGAAACCCGGTACTGATACATACATATACAGAGCTCACGCCACGTAGCGACCCATTGTCATGGCAACCATTTTCACACGCGTTGCGGAGGGGGACACTGGAGTTTGAGACCCAGGAGAATGCCGGGAGACGCCGCAGCACCCCGCGCCGGTAAGACTCGCCAGCTGGTAAAGTGAGTGGAGGGGGAGGGAGGGGGGTTACACCAAGACAATTTTGAGGGGCAGGGGGGAAAAAGAGGCTGTTTTTCAAATTTGGAGAGCCCTGTATATATACACACACACACACACACAATGGTACTCCATACCACCATTTTGACCATTGTGTTTGTGTATAAAGATATATAGATAGGTTCTCAGAGTTATTGAAGACAATGTTACACTGAAAATTAATTTACCTGCAGATCGACGCTTTTTGCCTTTTCCTTTGGGATCTGTCTGGACAGGGAGTACATTCTGAGACTGTGATCTTCCTTGAGATACTCGCTCAGCAGTCTCAAGACTGAATGGACGGAACGCAAATGGGCTGCTCTCAGGAGTGTTCTCAGTGGATTTATGTAACTTCCCTAATCCACCTCGTCGCCCTTTCCATCTGCCTTTTTCTTGGGGTGTGACCAGCTCCACAAGAGATTTGTCAGATGAAGCTGCACTTGTTTGTAAGTTGCGGCTGTAGAGACGTGATGCAAGTTTGTTTTCCAGAGGTGGAGCAGAGCGTGTCTTTCTTCCTGTGCTGGGCCCGCTGCCTTTTGATACAGGCCAAATATTTTTGGGAGTGCCCTGCTGGCTTCTGGATGACCTTCCAACATCCTGCCGGAGTCCTGGTCTGCCACCTACTCTCCCTCTTATTTTTAAGGGCTGTTTCACTTTGGCTTTGCCACTCTTTGGTGGGCTGCAAAAGGGATGTTATCCAGAGATAATAAAATGAATGGGAAATTCTTAGCTCAAGTTCTGCGTCTACATTGCAAAAGCAGCAGTAAATATTGTGATCGCTCTCATAAGTAACATAATGACTTTCATATTTTACCAAGTATTACAATAGGCTTAATTCCATTATACATATAACAAGGTATCTGTGAAAATAGAATTGCAGGGAGTTAATAAAAAATGCAACCACTGTTGCTGAAAGGTTCTAAAACAAAATGAACAATACAGAGCAAATGTGTTAGTCTCCTGTTGTGCCAAATGGGTTTCATGCCAGTGACAACACTGCAACAAGTTAGCAAAGAACCAAAACAATCCTTTGCGGCTGCAGCACTCACTGACAGGTCAGGGGATTTCTGTGTCCCCTCCCCCCCCATCAGGCTGCCCCTAGGGAAGATGCCCTGAGACACACACTTTGCAGCCATGGGTAGGAGCTGCTCCCCACCACCTCCAGTCAGCTTCTAAATGCCAGAACACTGATGAATACTGTTCCACGTATCTTCGTACACTGAGAACGAGTCATTAAAAAGCCAAGGGAGCAGGAAGAAGCTATGATCCACACCAGTAATAGTGGTTAGGGACAGCAGATAAAATCCCCAGGTGCCACCAGTTGCCCAACAATGGACTAAGTGAATTGTAAAATGTTTAAAAAGGGATACATCGTTCAAATTAACCTGTGTGCACTTTCAAATATTTTAGTCCTAGGAGGGACTGCACCTTTAAAAGATATTAACAAATGCAAAAGGAACAGTGCATAAAGGTGGAGTATGACTAATAAAACACTGCCTATATGACGCAATTAAAAAGTAAATAAAAATAATTGGACTTCCTTTGAATGGCTCACCTCTCTTCCTCAGACACAGTCTGCTCCTCCTCTTCAGACTCGCTCTGCTCTTGTTCTTCCTCCTCTTCTGCAACCTCTTCCTCTTCCTCCTCCTCCTCTTCTTCCAGATAACTGATAATTGAAGTCCTCGGCCTGGGAGAGAGCCTCCGAGAGCGCTGCTTGGGACGGCACTCTTGACAGAACCAGTCTCCATCTGGAACAAACTGAAGGGAAGGAGGAATATATACAACCTACCGGAGACTCTCACATCCACCACCAGTTTAAGTTCTTTCAAAACTAAGGCTCTCACATTTTAATCTGGTCTGTAACTGTTACATAAGCCTATAACATACATCTTCTCTAACTGTGCATGCAATGTATTGTATATAATGTATACCCTGTTCATTTATGTAACTGTATTTTGTATTATTTGTCATATTAACTATGTCCAGGACATACTTGAAAACGAGAGGTAACTCTCAATGTATTACTTCCTGGTAAAACATTTTATAAATAAATAATATATTGGTGCTGTAATACCACTTCTGCTTCCATATTAAAAGCTATAGTGTTGATGTTTGCAAACAAATGTATTTTGATTGTGTACATAATTTGCTCTACTACTAGTGTAAACTGAGGTTTCAATTAAATTAGTTTGTGCATTTCAGCAAAGTGTAAACGCAAAATACATAAAATTCCTCAGGTGGGCTACTGAAGCTCCCTTTACTGTACAATACTCTGCTGGTCACTAAAACAGAAAATATTAGACACTGTTTTCCTGAAGCCACAGAAGTGGTGGAGGATGACACTGCTTTTGTTTTTACTCTCAATTCCAGGCTCCAAAGAGAAATACTGCTCTGCTCGACCCAATGGGAGTTATTAGTACAGATCTGCATCCCACATTGTGAATGACTGTAAGCATCACTTTTCAAGATGATCAGCGTCTGTTTCCTCCATGATGTATTGTTGGGAGAAATCCAACTGGAATTGAAGAGGCGCTGGTATCTCCTACTGGACTCACCTTAAGTTTGGGCCTCACACAATAAATATGGTGCCCTCTGTCACAGCCGTCACACAGCAGCATGCTCTCGCCATCTCCTTTCTTACGGCACAACTTGCATCGTGCATTCAGGATAGAGCGGGACCACAAGATGCTGCGGTCCAGAGTGGACAAGTGCAGGAAGATTTGGGACAGGCTGCCCGATGAAAGCAGTGACTCTCGCCACCGCTCTAGTACTGTTCTCTGGACACGCCCACTGTCACTGGCATCTATAGAAGAGTAAAGAGTTGGTCGGACCAAAATTCTTTTCATCGAAGAATTGTAACTGCATATCCTTTTGGAAGCAATACATTGGGTACATAATCCAAAATAAGACAATGACGGATAAATCTGTGGTCTTTTTAATCTGATATGCACTCAAACTCTATGGTAGGTACATGTAGAGGGTAGAGATAGAGATATTTTGCATATGTAAAATAAATGCTCCTAATCAATAACGACGCAATTTACCAACACACAACATAAATAAAGATAAGAACCTGCTGGACCAAGAGAATTTAATAATTTAATAAATTTAATAAATGCAAACTTTATTATAAAATAAATAAAAATAATATATATATATATATATATTTTTTTTTATATATATTCAGTTTATTCTGTCCTAGCAGTGCACCGCTCATCTTCTTTAGACACCGATATTTTAGTTGAGCAAGGGATTCCTCCCCTCCCCTAGCTCCCCCCTCGTGTCTACAAGCTTTTTAATCTGAAATATTTTTTTCAAAGGTACTTATAGATTTCCAAGTTTGTTAGTACACATGCCAAAAGCAGGGGAACAGGTTTTAATGCCAGGTAAACAATGACTAGTGGTCCCCCTGTTTTCCGGCTGCAACGAGTGCTTCAAACCTTTCCATTGATACCCAGCAATAACTACTAGCGGAAAAATAAAGTGAATGACCAAGCTCCATGGCAGCCCTAATGAAAATGTCAGAGCACAGGCTGCAACAGAATGGGATGACCAGTGGAAAGGTGGTGAAGCAGGGCTACCTCTCTCTCCTCTTGAAGAACAGGGAGCAGAGAAGAGAAGCAAAGGAACACAGGACTATTTGTCCATGGACAAAAACATCATGGTTAGATTCCCTTGACTGCAAGTGGTGAGTTACAAATAAACTTTATTTTTAATCTGCCCTGTTATTCAAAAAAAAAAAAAAAAAATGGTAAGAGGAAGGGTGCTTGCAACGCTTTAGAATTGGCAAGTGCAAATAGATAGTTGCAAGTCTAAGTAAAGGAGAGCACAAGGGGATACAAATAGGAGGAAAGATACCAGGGCATGGTAAACAAAGTTAAAGTTTTGTGCATTTGAGAACAATTTATCCTGGCTAGTCCATATTCTATGTAGATCACACTTTTCAAGCCCTGGATACAGGAGGGAATACAGCCAGTATCAATGCGCATAGCCATTTTTACCGTCTCTCTCACTGGTCTGATCCTCGTCTTTCTTTTTTTTGTCTTCTTTCTTCTTTTTGTCCGTTTTTTGATCCCTTTTCGTATCTTCTGCATCTCCTATAACAGCAATAACGTGACATGCTCACATCAATCAAGACTACAAAGTGTGGATATACGAAATCTCTGCTTTGTGCCATGGCAACGGGACACCGATTTCACGACGTAACATAACACCACATAGCGTCCCGTTGGCGTAGTGGACATTTTAATAGGAGCTACAGGGGAAACAGTACAACTTGCAGGGGAAGATTGATAATGCCGGGAGACGCCGCCTCAGGTAAGCACTTGACAGCGGCCAAAATGCCAGTGCATTTGTCAAGCCCTGGAGTGTGTGTGCACGCACAACACCACATATTACAGTGTCATGATTTAAACAAAAATAAAGTAATCGAACCCAGGACCTTTCATATGCTAGTTAAGGTTTGTACCTCTACACCACAGGGACTGTGTGATGTCACAGACATCTAGAAATAAACTTGACAATTACATGTACACTGTGCAGAGATCTAGATGCCGGTAAGTCTTTGCACGGCAAAATGGAGGTTTTTAATTTGGGAGCCATGCTCAGACCGCGTTATAAGCGGATTCCCATTGTAGCGGATCTCACTATAACGGGGTTGAGTTGTACCTTTTTTATTTGGACTAACAATTTATGTCATAGGACAAGCTGTAGAGAGTTTTCCTGTCTTCCTCAGGTCAGCAATACTGGTTTACAAAGGAATCTATTGCTGAAACCTCTGTTGTATATATGTGCGTATGTATAAGTATGTGCATGTGCGTATGCGTATGTATACACACACACACACACACACACACAGTGGAAGACTACAAACCCTCAATCGCAACCCTGCCCAGGAATAACGGCACCTAAGGAGCCTTCCTGCCATAGGACTTGATCTACAGATAAGCACTTTTAGACACTCAAATTGAGTGCTGTTTTTACTGATCTTAACGTCGTTTTAGTGATGTGTTATTAAAGATTGGCTATTTTAATGATGCATTTCTCCTATGCGCTACTAGTCCACTACGTACGTACGTGTGTGAAACGACCAAAATTCTAAGTGTGCTCAAAAGGACATAAAAAAATAATACCAATATAAATACATGTAGTGTACATTCCCCACAGCAGTGGTAAATGTTAAGTGTTCAGGTCAGATTGTTGAGATCTTAAATGCAATTTTTCCTAAAAATCAAATACCTGTAAGTATTTTAAAGAATTATTCAATTTGGATTGTAAACATAGTAAAACCAAACCATGGAAGGGGTATTATTTATTGCCACTGTGTACTTGGGACAAACTGTCCTCTTCTCATTATTGGTCCTCAGACAAGGACAACATAGGCTAAGGATACAAGGGGGTACTTGACCGAATTGCAATACGCATTCAGAATTACAATTACAAAAAAAAGAAAACTGCTTGGGATGGTTATTTACGAAACTGTGTTCAGAGCAATTAGGGCACTATCTCAATAGGCTTTCTGCACAAAAATGTTCCAATCGTCACTATCACAGTTGAATAAATAACTAAAGTAATCACGAACACTACAGCAGTCAAATGCTTGCTTTAAGCATAATTACATCTGTTCAAAGTGGCAGTCCCTCATAAGACCAAAAAGTAAGTAATAGCGGTGACATGTTAAATGGTTTAAATATATTACAACCCCTTTAGTGCCGGAGGGTCATGCCACCTCTAGCCACGGACTCTCTGGCACTAGCGATCACTTCCTGCTTCGGGTGATGTAAACAAAAGGGGAAAGTCCCCTTCTGTTTAGTTTGCAGTCGGCCCTCCTGTAAACCGCAAATTGTGAACGCTCCCTAGAAAACAAGCAAAAACCGATGACATGCAACATGTCAAAGGCCCCCAGGATTAAACGCTTCATGTCGTGAGCGGTCTATGGGGCACCGAAAGGGGTAGAAAAGAAAACCAAAAAAAACTACTACGTATAAGGAAGTCAATTACATAGTTAAGTTGTTTAAAAAAAAAATGTTTTTTTGTATTTAAAAAAACATGTGGATAAAAGGGAAATAGAGAGATTAAAGTCAAGAGAGCCATGGTTAAGTTGGAAGGACATTAGAAAGACAGAACAGATCAAAGCAATGGCATAAGGTATGGTACACTACTTAAGTGACACTTTTTATTAAAGCTAATTTCCCGCGCGCTGCTTTTCTGTATAATCAAATTAAAGAAACCATTGTAAAAAGAGTATTGCCTAATTATTACTTTAACTACATTAGATGACTACAGGACACAGCTGATTGGAAGAGACTAACAGACCTACACTTACCAAGGGGGACCTTCATAAATTTGCGCTCTACTCCAATCTCTATCTGTAGCAAAGCCCGTGCCAGATAACGCACTGCGCTATTCGCTGGCTGTGGCGTGCTGGTGCTGGTGGATGCAGTACTAGGAGTGTCATTTTTCAACCCATGCAGCCTGTGAAGCAAAGATTTAAAATAGATTAAATGCTGTACATAAATAGGCTCTCACATTAAAAGCAGTCTAAAGATCAAACCCCCCTTTTATTTCACGGCATGTAAACCAGCCCGGGGGGCTAGCAGAACTGATTTTTTTTTTTTTTTCAGCACTGGGAATCCCCCTGGTTTTCCAGATGCATAATCAGTAAAGGTAGCACAGGGACATGCTGGTAATAAAATCCACCTCGTCACATAGGTCAATAGGAAGCCACAACCGATGATGTTGCGGCTTCCTACTGGCCAATGTGTGATGCAGGAGATTGAAACCACCATTTTATTTCCCCAGGAGCCAGCACAGACACTGGTGACTTTCCTAGCACGTATCTCGGGAACTTGTGGGGGGGAGAATGGGAGATGGAGAAGGGGGAGAGAGAAATAGAGTACGGTTCAGCTCTGGGTGCTCCCTTGGTTCCTGTGTTGTTAAAAAAATAAAATCCGACTGTTACAGAAGTCACACAGGGTGTCAATGTGCATAACCGACAGTCGCAGCGTGAAGAATTTGTTTACTTTTTTAACATTTATTTGATCAATTTAAGTATCGAAATTATTATGTAAGTGGCTGTGTGCACTTTATATAAAAGTTCTGTTAGTGCAGGCTAATAACCTGAAGCTGGTCAAGTTTCATATATAACCATGAAATGTTTATTAAAGGGTGCCAACAAAGCTCAAAGCAGAAAGTGCAAGCATTAAAGATAATAATGCTGATTTGAAGTAGGCCCTTTTGGATAACCCTCAATTCCTCTGCTTATATCTCTGAGTGACAAGCAATTAAATGTCTCTGTTGTGCAGAAAAATGTATTGGGTAGAAGCCAAGGGAAGAAAAAAAAATCCATGATGTAAGCCATGATGGTCATAGAGCATGCTAAGGAATGTTGCTTACTGAATTATTTATGGAACCCATAATCCTCTGCAGGCAGCTCCAACAGAAAAAAAATGTATTAGCATTAATGAAAGATGCAGAAAGGCACGTTCTTATTGATTCACCTTGTTTTTTAAAGCAGCAATCGCCCACTAAGAGAGAGAGAAATAGAGAAGGAGAGAAAAATAGAAAAAGAGGGAGAGGGAGTGTATAAAATAAGCAAATTTGTTTGAGCAACATGGAGAGGTTCGCAACCGCAGTACCTGGAAGATCATTGGGGAGGCCTTAATCCAGCAGTGGATTGCCAAAGGTAGATAATGATGGATACAGATAGACACACAAACACTAATCAAAATTAGGTACTCTCAAACATACCCCAATAATGGAATTCTCTATACAATGCAATACCTTTATGGGATATGTTACCACGGAAAGGCAATTGGTCATACAAATATGGAACACAAATGCAAAAAATCTGAGCTCCTCCCAAATTAGCTTGAAATGGGGGAGGGGGGAGGCACACTATTGCCGCTTTAAAAACTTAGACTCGCTGGAGGCAATAAATGATAGGAGCCAATATTGTTACCCTGAAACTTCCCTTCCCCCTCTCCCTCCAATAGCTTTATTGGATTGCGAAAAATTATCCCGTCAATGGAGACTAGACTCAGGCGATGCTGGAAAGTTATCTTGATGTAAAAGACCTGTTGAAGTATTCAGTGGTTTAGCTACGAGGAAGGTAGCGGCTGCTAATTTTAATTCATTGGTCCAATTAATTTGTTTTAAACAATTTATAAACTAATGTGCCGTTTAAAGTCAAGCATGATCAGTAGTTCTGATTATTTGTAACTACTTTATCTTATAATCAACTCATATCCACAGTTGGCATTTAACCGAGAGCCCTGAAGATATTGGGGCCTAAAAGTTTGCTAATAAAGGAATGCAGTCAACTCTTCCAGCTGCAGTGACGTGCACAGTACAAATAAAACCAATTATTTTCTTACCAATAAAGCTTTTATTTCCAGTACTCACTGACTTTAAGCTTTGTTTTATTTCTGAACTGAAAATTGCTGTTAATCTTTAATAAGATTGTGACATCACTGGTCTTAACAGGGCCAAGGAAAGCTCAAAGAGTTAGATAATGAATTCCTGGCTGAAACCAGCCCGGTTCAGTGCTTCTTGTGGAGGAGTAAATGAAAAACATCATAGGCTGCAAGTTTGGCTTGGACACTAGTCACCACCACCCACAGCCATGATAGCCAGCCAAAGAAAAAGAGACTACCTTGTCAATATATACTGTAGCAAGGGGGGGGGGATTTCTAATATAGGTTGGCAAGGGGAGGGATGGGGGGGAGAAAATAAATTACTATTCTTTGAGGGAAGCAACAGAGCTTATTATATGTTACCAACCTGTATTTTGTGCTTTGCCTCAGAGTGCTGTCAATTTCCATCTCCTCAGCATTATGGTTCACAGGCTTTATAACCCCATTCTCCTTGGTTTCATCGCTTAATAGTTCATAAGAGAATGTCTCAAGGACTGCTCTCCATGACTGCCTATCAGGCACCTGTTTCCAAAGAAGAATGAACACATGTTTTTAAACTTTATCATATTACATATGCAAATCATTCAGGTTTTTGTTCAAAACTGTTAAAATCTATATAGACCCTTTGTAAAATCAGGTCTCAAGACACAAATACACACAGGTTGGAGTTTTAAGTGTACCAAGAACATTTTCAAAAATCTCTTGCAGTCTCTAATCAGTGTTTGAGGTTTCAAACTACAAATATGCAGATCCTGGATATGGACAAGAAAATAAGCACACATAGTCTTTCCCTGGAGTCTCGACCTAGTGAAGAGCAGGTATTTAATTATTTTGGGTAGGCACAATATTATGGTAAATCCCTTCATTGTACGTGGTATAATTAAAAGTTAAAAAAATAAATACTCAAGTGACTCAAAATAATGGCCTGAAAAAGTATATGTGACGTTGAAGGGGTCCCCAGGCCATTAATAAAGGCATTTTGCCCAGCTGGGTGCCCCTGCACCAGGCTGGGAATTGTAGAGTGTCAGCTCTGCAACCCAACCAGGGTAATACTACTGTAAATGTATGTGGAATGCCTGTGTCTCTGCCCCAGGAATAAGGGGATGAGATTAATACCATGTAACAACTGCATAAACCATGAAACAGGGTCCTCGGAGTCATAGTGGGTAAAGGTAGTGTCAGCTCTGCAGCCCTCTGATGCCAGCAACCCTGTAATTATGTTACAACAGTCTGTGTGTATCCCGTCAGATATAATGGGCACACAAGTATAGATTATGTGACAAGGTTCCCCTGAGTCAGTTAAAGTGACTGCAAAGTGTCAGTTCTGCAGCCCAGGGCTGACTACAGTCCTAGTAATGGGCATTAGTGTGTCTAAAATGCGCCCGCTAGGAATAAGGGGCCTCTAACGCTGTTTAAAGGGTTAATTGGAGGTGGGTGTCTGTGGCTTTGTGGTAGAGTCCGGCATTACAACACTATCACAGTGTAACCGCAGACAAGCAAGGGGAGCCTTAACCACAAGTTAAATTGGTTAAGTGGTCTGCGGTCAGGAACAGACGCCGGATCGCAACAGTGTATAATGTGGTTTCCCCATTCAATTAAGGTAAATTGGTAAAGTACGTCTGCGGTTATCGATTGCGGCCAGGGATTGCAACATTGCATCCCGACCTCAAACCGCAGACAGAGGAAAAGTTTAACCACAAACCACATCATAGCCCTCACATAATTAAGCAGCTAACTTTGGATAGGAACGTCCTAGCATTCTAATTTTTAGTGTGCAGAGTGCTAAGGGATAGACATGTAAAATAGTATAGTTATTAGAACTTTAACATTTATTTAAAAGCCTAAATGAGAAATAGCTTGGCGTTTGGAGCTTTAAAGTTATAGGAACCGGGACATTTACATTTCAGTCAGGCAGGACAGCGGATACATTAAGCATTCACCATTGTCATTTATGATCAGGGATTGGTCATGTATGTCAGCGAGTCAGGACTTCTGAGACTCCCTGTGGAGCAGGCTCCAGAGAGTCTGCAAAAGTCTGTGTCTTCAAAAGACACCGACCTGGGTAAAGTGCCAAATGTCAGGAAATGTATGTAAACTGTTTGCCTAGCAGATGTCCAGGCATCCTGGAGAAAGGTAGACTTTCTGCCGCCGTGCAAGGGGGCTTGATCAGGTATGTTAAGCGGATTAAGTGTGAAGTTAGTGCATGACCATTAGCATGCCGGGAAGCCCTTTGCCCGGCTGCAGTAACTACTGGCAAACTTGCCATAGGGTTGGAATTTGCTTCCCACGCCAAGATTGGCTGTGTTTTACCCAGATAAGCTTGGGAGGGTGTTATAAGCCCATGCAGGCTATCGGTCATCTGTGTGACATAGGAAAGGACAGCGTGCAGCACAAAGACGTTTCATCGCAACCAAGGATTGTACCTCACAGTAAAAGTTCGTTAGAACTAGGACTAGTGGCGCCCCAAGCCAAAGATAGTTTCGCGTATTAGCCCCGCTCCTGGGAATTAATACCAAGAGACTGCATTTCATGGACTTTCGTTCTGGAAACCAATTATTTCATTTTACTTCATTCCCGTAAGTGTTAATCAAGCTTTGTGTGTTTCTCGTGTGAATAAATACAATTTATTTTATCTCACGTTTTGTCAATCAAAGGATCCAGGTATATTTTCGTAAGTTAAACACGGGTCTCCCGTGACAGTATTAAAAAAAAAAGTTCATGTACGCTTTAAGAGTCCTACAAAATAAAATCTCTATGGGTTCGATTCCTGCATGTGCATTATATAAAATGTATTCCTGTATTTCCACATGGTGTGGGGGTGTGTGTCCTTTAGCAATAAAGTATTGAATGTTAAAAAAAAAATTCCCATATGGTGTAGGGGTGCAGGTGTTATGTGACCCTACTCTGCGCTCGAAAGTCTACGTAAGTGCCGCGCACGTGGACGCAGTCTGATGAAGCAGGGAGAGCTGCGGAGAGAGCTGCAGATGTCGGTAAGTCCTCGCACGGCGAAATGTTATAACGCGGTCTCATTCTGTGGACCCAGAGGACCGCGTTATAACAGGGTTCAGCTGTATATTACGGAAATAGAAAATATGTTATTGCAATCAATCTATGCCAGGGGTGAGCAACTCCAGTCTGTCCTCAAAGGCCACCAACAGGTCAGGTTTACAGGATATTCTGAAAACCTGACCTGTTGGTGGCCCTTGAGGACAGACTGGAGTTGCTCACCCCAGATATACACTCATACATCGATGCCCCCAGCTAGAGTAAATGCTACGAATTGAAAATGTTCTGCTTTGCATTGGATTGGTTGTGACACATTGTCTCACATTTGGTGCCTTTGGACCTTTATTGAAGTGAAATTTCATTGTAAATTCAACAGACTTCGGGCTTTACTTTAACAATCAATTTTTTTTAAATGAATGCGCTCTATTAAAGAATGATAGTACGTTATTGCTAAATTAGCCACTCTACTACGTTATTGCTAAACTAGGCCACTGCCTCACTGCAGTAATCTGGATGGTAAAACAGCTTATAACTCTGGCAAAATGGTGAAGCACAATGTCACCACTCCACACTGTACGTTGCCATTTTGCCAGAGATGGTAGCTGTTTACCATTCAGATTACTGCAGTAAGAAGATGAAGATCATAAGCAAATTCTGATTGTCGTTTCCAATGTGCAATTATTTTGTTCTCCAGAGAAAGCTCGAAACTATAGTAATATCCGGGGTTTGTGAATGATCTAGCATCTGAAAGGCCCATAAATTGGAGTTCATTTTATCTACCTCTGACTTCCCCTGTACTCTCTGCAAGTTGCTGCCCAGATCAATACCTTGATGGTCCCTAGAGTCCCCTGATAAATTCGATCTTCAATGTCCAGAAGCATGTCACATAATCTGAGCTCTAGCTGCTTTTCTGCAGAGGTTCGTAAGGCATCAGGCACATTCTGTGATCTGCCCCGTCCAGGCTTAACATCGGACGGTGGAGCGTTACCTACAAAAGTAATTTATGGGTATTACTTCTGAAGTCTAAAACACACAAACATAAAAATTGCATGTCCAAACAACATCACAAAAATAAATGGAGACATATTTAGAAATGATGCATGATAAATAGGTATAAACCACCATAGGAACTAGACTTCTATCTCAATGTCTTGTATAGCGCATACACTGAGCGAACCCTGCTCACAATTGTGATACTGTATGGCATCTTCAATAAAGTCATTTAAAGCTAGCAGCAAATCTGATTGTGAACAATGCAACCAACTGGTGCCAACCAGCTTAAAACAAATATACAGCGTTTATATTTTATAAGGATAAATAGTTACATGTAAGATGAAGTTGAAAAAAGACATGCATCCATCAAGTTCAGCCTATGCTAAATTTAGACGACAGATACTTTATCCTATATCTATACTTACAGTATATTGATCAAGAGGAAGACAAACAAAAAAAAAACAGTGAAATATCATCCAATGATCTCATAAAGGGGAAAAATAAAATCCTTCTTGACACCAAGAATTGGCAAATCGGATATCTCCCTGGATCAACATCCTTCCCATGTTTACCAATTTGGTATATCCCTGTATAACGTAACTTTCTAAAAAGATGTCCAACCTTTTTTTGAACAAATGTATTGTATCTGCCATCAGAGTCTCCATAGGTAATGAATTCCACATTTTAACAGCCCTTACTGTAAAGAACCCTTTCTTTTGTTGCTGGTGAAATCTCCTTTCCTCCAACATTAAGGAATGACCCCGGGTCCTTTGTACTGTCCTTGGGATGTTCTTTTGAAAGCTCCTTGTACAGTCCCAGACTATATTTGTATATAGTTATCATATCTCCACTTTGAAGCCTCTTTTCTAATGTAAATAAATCTAATTTGGCTAGCCTCTCCTCAAACGTTAGATTGTCCATCCCCTTTATTAATTTGGTGGCTCTTCTCTGCACTCTCTCTAGTTCCATAATGTCTTTTCTAAGGAGTGGTTCCCAAAATTGTACTCCATATTCAATGTGTGGTCTTACCAACGCTTTATAAAGGGGCATAATTATGTTTACTTCCCTTCCCTCCACTACCCGTTTAATGCAAGATAAGATCTTGTTTGCCTTTGCAGCTCCTGCATGACTTTGGGCAATATTGATAAGCCTGCTGTATACAAGCATACAACAATGATACAATTATTTATTAAAATCCCAGATGAACTTCAAAACATCCTAACCAGCTGTGTCACTGAGCATTACCCTCTAACATCAAAGTGAACACCAACAAGTTTAAATTGTGGTAATTGATGCCTTTAAAATCAGACAACTCTAAGCAACGTTTAATTTGATTTCATGTTAATTTGTAAACATAGTAAGGTAAAACATAACAAGAGGTAAAGAAGTTGGAGTTCATTTAGCTACTCATGTTTTGGGCAGAATCTGTGATATTTTACCTGAAATGTGGAAGCGATTGGCAGAATGATTGCTCAGCTTCAGGCAGATCTTGCCCTTTTCCTGTACTAGTGCTTCTTTCAGTGAGCTTTCTCTGTGCCCCCGCGTGTTTAGCGCTTCGATCAGCTCATTCAGTTGCTCCGGTGAGCTGTAGTAGCACCAGCGACTTGGCTTTTTCACTGGTTTTGGAAGATGCATCTCTTCGTTGGTCTCCTGGACAGAAGAGTTAGAGGATTCGTGGCCACTCAGTGCAGGATTATGGGATGTCTCTTGTTGAGGAGCGGGTCGAGGCTGCAGCAGGTCCTCTGTGAGATTAGAGTAATCCTCCTCTACAAACAGCCCTGGGACAGAAAAGAAAGTCCAGAAGCGTCGGTACCAGCGGTCACGACCTAGAGGGAAGATGTTGGTACAGGCTGTGACTCCTTGTATTTTCAGCACCAACTCCTGTTCTCGCTTCTGCTGCTCCTCCCTCAATGCCTCTTCCTCTTCCGCTGTCAAAGGTTCCTTCTTTTCCAGTGATCCCTCTGCATGTGGATCTCTATTCTTCACCCCTTTAAAGTCCTGCTGGCCCTCGGTTCCTAAAACACAAACAAATAAGGTGCACACAACTTCACATAACTATGCAGGACCTTCAACGGAAACAAAGAGCAAGTAAATACTAGTTCATGTAACAAATCTCCAACAAACTTTCAAGCATTATTTAAAAATACTAAATCTCTGATCTTTGTTTCGTAAATGCATCAATCCCCCAATTTGAACATATAAAATTTATCACAAAGCATTACTTTTATTTTTGGTACTATATTGCAGGGGTGTGCAATTATTTTTTTATCGTGCCTCCCCTGAGTGCCGGCTTCAGAGCTTGCACCCACCCTGCCCAGTGACCTGGCGTCAAATGACGCTGCGGGTCACGTGACCCCGCAGCGTCATTTGATGCCTCGGTTGTCATGTGACGCCGCGTTATCATGGCAAAGTGACCAGAAGCAAGCTGAAAAATGGTTAGTTGAGGTTGCAAAGACCTTGCGCGGTCCCCCAGCATTTAATTTAAATGCCTCAGGGAAGAGCATGAAATGGCCTTTACTTTTCATTTAAACCACCTACGTCAACTCCTACAAATTGCCTCCTATATATGATTACGGTTACCACTGTGAATTTTCTTACAAATTCGCCTAAATAATGCAATTACGCTATTGTCCTATATTGATGTCAACTTCAGAACTGTGGAATAAATTATGCATTAACTCATTTAGATATGAACCTGTTCTCATATATGCTCTGCGGGAATTGCTGCTGCGCTTTTTGAGAGTTGGACTTTAATAGATGTTGGTTAACTTTTATTCTTAAACGAATGCTAAATTAAAAATGTCACCATTACAGTCCACACCTTTGTGTGACATGAATGTTTATTCCCCCTACTTCTATTTTTCCTGAAAAATCCTTTACCTCTGAGGGTACAAGCAGGTCCACATTAAAGAAGCAGTCCATTAAATATCCTACATTTAATGTATTTTTTAATAAATCAGTTCTGTATTACGAGAGCCTAGATTTATTTTTTATTCAACTCTTAATGTCATTTTTTATGAGTTTTAATATACTGAGCATCCTTTGATTTCTATATCAGGTTTTGGCACATTTACCCAGCAGTGCAAGATATTTGTAACACTTCCCTGTTTGTGATCATTTGTTGCCAATATTCCCAGCAGTTTGAGCTACAAACTGATAATAGATTTTACCTTTTAAATATAAGGATACATTGTAGCTGCTGCTTGAAAAGAAAAAAGGCAGCCATTTAGTGAACCCTGGAAAGCAGGATCTTTGCTGATTGATCCCGGGAGAACGAATTGATTAGCAGCTTAATTAGTTATCAATAAAGGTAATCCAATTTATATATATATTTTGTTTGTTTTTAAGTGCCGTGCAGACCGCCTCTAAGCTAAATAGAGAATTGCGGACTTTAAAAGAAGGGATCATGGCTGCTACTGTCGTCTACAGCAAGGGTGCACAAACTTTCCTTAATGCATTCCCCCTGTCTCCTCTCCCCTCCGGCTTGCTTCCGCCCACCGCACCCCCCCACCCCCGGCATCAAATGACACCACAGGGTCATGCCATCACATGACCCGTGGCGTTATTTGCCGCCAGTTGCCATGGAGATGCGTCGCTGGAACCAAGGTAAGTAAAAAGTTTCAGAAATGCCTACGGGGAAGAGCAGGGCCCCTAACAGCCGCGCCACCGCCCCCCCCCCCTCCCAAAAATCTCACGCCCCCAACTTTGGCAACCCCCTACAGCACTTCTGCCTCTGCTTATCTTGGACTGCATGAGGCTAATGAGAAGATCCTCTGGGGACATCCAGAAGCTGTGAAGTCTCTGGAAGCTATACTACTCTCTATCCGTCTATCAAAATTAAGCCTTATATTCATTTCTATTGGCCCTCAAAGCTGCCAAAGGAAACGATCATGGGGCTCTGATACCCTTAGCAAAAAACGCATATACAGATGGAGCAAGCATTATGACACCGGCTCCCACACGATTAAATAGTACGGTAGTGCCGCCCCTTCTCATGCACAGCCAATTAATTACAAAACAATGGTTGCTTCTCCCACTAGTGCATTTTCTATGTCCCGCAGCAGAGTGCCAGAGGCTGCAATACTGGTATATGTGTGTGTCTATATCTATAGAACACAAAGCATCTGTTATGTTATGTACCTTTTCCTGTACTAACTGCTGTTGCTTCTTCTTCATCTTCAGTGGCTGTGTCCTGCTCCCTCTGCTCAACATCCTTGTTCTCCGAGCTGGTGTCCAAATCGTCTTGATCTTCATTTCTGAGAGCCAAGGAAGGCAATCATTAGAATAGCAGACACAACCTGTCGAGAAACAGGCCACCAGAAAGGTCTTATAACACAAATTTACGCAGTATTAGAAAGGGCTATAGAAGCCCCCACCCATGATTATATGCTGCATTGGGCAGCAGAATTGGGCATAGTTATAGACCGAGAGGACTGGGAAAGAATTTGGGAGAATGCCTCAGGAACCTCCATATGTACCACAATCAAAGAAAATATATATAAAATACTGTTCCGCTGGTATCTTACCCCAGTTAGAATAAACCAAATCTACCCCCAGGCGTCCGATCTATGCTGGAGAGGTTGCGGTCAAAAGGGGGACATGGCACACATTTGGTGGACATGTCCGGAAATTCAAAAATACTGGGGAACCACTCAAAAATTAATAGAAGAGGTCACCGGCCTCAAAATCCCTGTTGACCCGCTGACCTACCTGTTGGCCAGGCCCTTAGAAAATGTGGACCGACCAACAAGTAAATTAATCTCCTTCATCTTAACAGCGGCTAGATGTGCAGTGGCAGCCGCCTGGAAGAAAGTGTCTCCCCCCTCAAGACAAACGATAAAAAATAGGATACAAGAGATAATGAACATGGAGAAATTATCGGCTTTCTTAAAAAGATCCACGGACTCCTTTAATAAAACATGGGACCCGTGGTTAACCCATATGGCACCCCCACGCCCCTAACTCAAAAACACAAAGTAAAAAGAACGAGTCTAGAAACTCCAATAGAAATACTCTGAGGACGTGATAAGCAACAGGTATTCCCCCCTCCCCCCTTTCCCCCCCTCCCCACCTTCCCCCCTCTCCCTTTCCATATTCTGACTCTCTGTTTCCATTCTCGCGCTCCCCTCTCTACCCCAGGAGGGTCAGGGGGGCGATGAGCTTTCCTCTCTCTTTCTGGTTTCTTTAACCAAAAAATTGAGAAAATTTGTATTAGGCTGTATTAACATATATAACATGTATATTGTGAAATAAGTATTTGCCTAATAAAAACCTTTGGAAAAAAAAAAAAGAATAGCAGACACAACACAATTTAAAAGCACTTATGTGTTGATTTTGCATATTGCACTCAGTTGTGTAAAAATGTATCTATAATTGTTTCACAATGGCGTTGCCATTTCAGACCAAAAGCCTGCCGTAGTCTACCAAATAGAATTGAAGCAAGGGGTCTCTAAAACTGTGAACAATTGAGATTTTTCTCTATCATCAGTGCAACGGAGTTAAGGATAACATCCCCATATATGAATGAAAGTCTCAACGGACAATGGACAGGTATATATAACACACCAGTTAGTTAGGCTTGATTGAAGAACTCATTAATGGGTTAAATAATGCCTGTATGTGGAGCATTTCCAGTCAGCAGCTGTTGTGTTAAAACAGTTGTGATTCAGTATACCCCTTTGATAGGCAATGACCCTAGAGTATATTTCTCAATTTCAATCTTCATAAGGAAAAAAATTATTTCCACAGCGCAGTGCACCTTTTTGTTAGATTCCATATTATTATTACAACACAATTATTTCTTATTTGACCAACAATTTTATTTACAGACACGGGGGACAGCTATGGGCATTTCATTTGCACAGTCATATGGTAATCTTTTTATGGGCTTTTGGGACTCTAAATTTATTTTTGGTGATATCAATCGACAATATTATTTTTTATCGTCGCTATATCAATGATCTGCTATTTGGCAGGGAGATACCGAATCACTATTATTTTTTACTTATCTTAACACTAATGATTACAGTTTACAAATTCTTTTCACAAACACCATATAGCTTATTTAGATCTTAATTTATATGTTGATATGGATTGTCATATCCAAACTGATCTTTTTGGCAAACCCAATGCCTGCAACTCCTTCCTCATGGCTAGTAGTGGAAATCCTAAACCTCTATTGAGGGGTAAACCTAAAGCACAATTCTTAAGGTTAAGAAGAATATGTTCAGACAAAGAGGCCTTTGAAAAAGCGTTGGACACTGATAGATCAGAATTGTTACATACTACTAATAAAAACACTCGCAGGAATAAAAAATTGTGTTAAGTATCATCAAGACACAGCCCCTCTCTTTATAATGAACTTTATAGCAAACAAGTTTATCAGATTCGTACTATTGGCAAAAAGCATTGGTGGATCTTAAGATTAAATAAAGATCTTAAGAAATGCACTGCTGATAACCCTAGGTTTGTCTTTCGCAAGGGTAAGACTATAAGTCACTATTTGTCCCCAAGCTTATTAAAACCAGATGCCAATACAAAAAAGATCACAGCGTCAAATGGCTTCCACAAATGTGGATGCTGCTCAGTCTGCAAATATGCCTCTCCAATTATATCAGTTAACTGTTATCACACTAAAACTACACAAACTTAAATCTTCTTGACATGCAACAGTAATTATGTTGTTTATATGCTCAATTGTGCATGTCGTACTAGATATATTGGCAGAACGATAAGACCCCTCAAAATTAGGATAACAGAACATCTTAGATCAATAAGAAACGCTGATCAGAGATACCCAGTCTCCAGACACTTCACAGCCTGCCATTTTGGCTCCTTGCGCAGTTTCTCTTTTAGTGCGCTTGAATTTATTCCTGTGCCTATTGGGGATGAGGGGGGGGGCAACAGGGAGACCACATTGAATCGTCGCGAGATGTACTGGATTTACACTCTAGGGGCAAGTCAAACCACTCACAGACATGTTTCAACCTTGATGGGTATCAGTGTGAGGTTGGTTTATACTTGCTTTGCAATATTTCTAGGCTGGGTAGGTTTACCATACATTTTAAGTTATGGTGGGTGAAAAAGGCAACAAAAAACCTCCACCGTTAGCATAAAGCCAATAAATAATATCACTTGTGAGCACATTCACATGTCTTTGACAGGTCTGCATACTAGGTACTTATATGATCTCTATACACACATATATATATATAATAAATTAAAAAAAACGAGAGAGAGAATATATAGATATATCCCTACATCAGATATAGAGAGAGATGTAGACTGTGCGTCTCTCTCTCTCCCCTCCCCCCATTGATGTGTTCCCTGCACGTCATTGCCTGGGGTCCTCGACATAACCGGCACGTCATGGAAAAATATTTTTTTAGGGGGTGATCAGGCTGACCACTCAAAACAGATGTGGAAAGCTCTAAATGTTCCCTATCCGGGGTCTACAATGCATCACGTAAAATTTCAAAATGGGTCATTTTAAGGGGGAACTGCAGAATTAACTTGCGTTTTTCTTTGTTTGAATACAAATTTGCTTACCCTGCACCTCTAGCAGAGCCCCTGTTCTCGTCTTCCTTCAGTTTCTCCTGTTTATCTTTTATCTTCAGTTCTTGTTCTTTTAGTTTCTCCTCTCTCCGCTTACGAATCCTTAAAGTAGATGACATTTAAGTCTCGCTAAACACAAGCCAAATTTATAGGACAAGAAAACATTTAAAAAAACAAATTCACTCAAGTAAAACATTTCAGGTCTGTATTCATCAGGTCAAACAGTTGTTTTATGAGTACACCAACAGTAGTGATATACTTTGTAACTGCCTACTGTACAAATGTGTTCTTGTATTAAATGTGCATTGCTCTGACTAAAGTTACCAACTTTCAATCAATGAAAGTATAGACTTGATTGTTGGTGAAATCAGCTATGAAACCGTGTCTGGCTAGCACACTTTGTTCCTATCACAAGCAACTTCAGTGCTACTATAGCATGAGGGCCTACCGGAAAATGTACACTGTAGAGAGGTCTACCAGGAAACTACAATATTAAAACAAAATTACTTTATTTTAATCATATGTTGTTGGGGTGAGGTTTTAGGGTAGGGCGGCTTGGGGTAGGGGCCATCTAGTGTGCTTACAGCTACTCCAGCTGAAGCAGAGTGCCAGCTTGTGTAGATCGCACCCACAGTTTGTTAGACCACAGATACCCAGGTAGCCCTCACGCTACAGTAGCACCACAACTGCGAGCCGTCAAGGAAACAGGACTGTCATATTTCTTGTCCTTCTTACGCCACCTTCTGAGCATTTTACGTTCATGCTACTAAACGCAGCAAAAAAGTATATAAGAAGCCAGGCGCACAAAAAAAACGAGAATGTTTTGACTACATTTATTTATTGGTTGCACAGAACGTTTTTGTAGCTCACTCTGGGATCATGTGCAATTTTATTTAAACAACTTCCTGTGGTCTCCTTATTAGATTCCTTTGCTGACTGGCTCGAGAGTCCTTTTGTGTCTCATATGTTAACGGAGTACAAGAATAAAGACTGCCGCACAAGGGTATTTGCCACTTCAAACAGCAAAGTTTGCTATTTTATTCACAAAGTGCAGAAACAGTCACTTTTTGGGGGGGGAGGGGTGGTGGGAGGGGAGGGGGGGTGAGAGACAATTCGTCAGGTTTATGTAGTGTTATGGATCAAAATTTCCCTTACAAAACAAAATATGAGCCAAAATATTAAACTAGGAAAACCCACAAAGTTGAATTAAAGCCGTAAGTGTAATCTGGCTTGTTAACATATGACATGGAAAATTGTCAGCAACGGTCACATCGCCCACACTTTGCTTGTAGTGATGTCATTATGTCATATGATGATGATAATGTGGGATTACATCAGAGAGCTCCAGGTTAAAGTACAATACTCAAGAGTACACTTTACTGGATCAATAAGCTTAATACTTTTGTCCCAAAGGGTTTAAATGAAGACGCAAACTTCAGATGCTTCCTTAATTAATGCCGATAACTCCTACAGCGTCTCCCCTTGATGCCAAGTAGTCTCTGCAAATTGTACCGATTAATTTTTCCAGCCTTTATCTTTTGCTATGTTCTAAGCAGATCATAATTTGTAACGGAGCAGGATCTCTCGGTTTCAGTTGACGTAGCTTGGAAGAGTGATACCTACAACATAGCAAACGTTTGTGCATACCAAATACTAGCAACACTAATGTGCAATGTTGCGTTTTGTGTAACACACTTTCTGGGGTTTCCTATATGAAAGAAAACGAGGAAAAATAGGGAAATTTCATGTAAATCTTTTTGTGACTATTTGTGTGGGTGTCTTTTCCGCTTAGCCCTTATAGTGAACACCAATGTTTTTGTATTGCTATGTTGTCAGAGGGATTTCCTCTGACTAATGTATTTTAACCTGGAGCTCTGAGTAAATGGCTGAAAGTAATGACGTCATAATAGATATTAATGAGGGATTACAGCATTATATGCAAAGTGAGGGGTGACACTGTTCCGTGTAATATGTTAATGAGCTGGCTAACCCTTCCAGGTTTAATTAATCTTGGTGGCTATTCACTGTATATAAAAGTATTTTTGGCTCGTGCTTACATACACCTGACAAAGGGCAGTTTCTCTCCCACCTACCCCCCCGGAAAGTTGTATAATTTGTTTCTGAACGCATTTGTAAATAAAATAGCAAATTTTGCTGTTTGGAGTGGCATTCTTGTACCAGTTTACATTTATTAGTTGAAAAATGGGACTTCTGGATTTCGTCACACTGTAATCGCGCAGGTTTATTGCGCTCTGGATGTTTAAGCAGAATTTCAGCACTGCTGAATCTCATTCCATCTCCAGCGTCTCTCAACACCATGTCCATGCCGAAGGTGGCACAGCCAACGGGTGCATGTTGTTTGCTGCCGTTTGTACACTGCACCTGACAACATCCCAAACTGGAAACACTACAGCTTCATGTTAAAAAATGACTTGTGCCCAATCTTAGTTTTGGACTACTGCTAGCTTGCTCTCCCTTATTTACCTCCACACTCTCCCTTGCATTTTGCCTCTACCACTAGCTCCCACACTTTTCTCTAAACCCTCCTTTCTAATTTCCCATTCTCCAGTCATCGCCCTCACTTTGCAGCCATCAACTCCATCTGCTTCTCACATCACACCCCCAACCTTAAAATAAAAAATACAGCAACCCCCTCTACTTGCTTTTCCTCTCCTTACTATTACTCGACTGTCTGGTGCTGGTGACATATACTCTAGTCCTGGCCCTATCCAATCCTGTCACGTCCCACACCCTACCCCAAAGTCTCCTTTTCACCATGCACTACCAATCACTCCAACCTTATCACACCTCTCCCTTGCCTTTTACCGCTCTCTATGGAATACACGACCTGTCTGCAATAAATTAACAGCTATCCACTTATTCATTTCCAACTCCCTCTACTTCCTCCTAGCCATTACAGAAACCTGGCTCACTCTCTCAGACACGCCTCCTCTCCTTTCCCTTAGCGACACCCCCAGACGAGGGATTAGCCGGGGTGGAAGAGTAGGCATACTACTTTCCCAACGCTGCACATTTCACATCATACTTCCCAAACTTCGAAGTCCACTTCTTCCTTGGGGTCTCGATGACGGTGGGCGATTCCTTACTTTTACAGTATATGCCAAAAGCGCTGTCCTTCCAATAATTGTTCTGAACAAGAAGGTTCTCATCCTCACGCATTTGCCATCTAATCACTTGGAAGCTTTTACCTCTCCTCATTTCTTCTATTCTCACCTGGCAGCTGCTTCCTCCCTCTCTCGGCGATTCTGTTCAGCTTTCAGCTCTCTGAACTCTTGCTTTGCCTGGCGCAGCTCTTCCACAGAATCTTCAATAAAATCTCTTGTTGAGACCAAGGTTAGTAGCTTCCCACACAGCGCATGGAGAATTTTTAGCTTCTCACCTAGGGAGGGAAAAATTACTTGCCGTTTCCAAAACCGTGATCCAAATCAAACCAAAATAAAACACTCAAATTAGGTGAGGTGTTAGATGCAGAAGACAGTATTTAGGCGGGATCCAGCAAAAGTTTAAGATCTGCAGCAAATACGAAAAACTGTTTCAAGACCATATTTAGGTGGTAAGCCAACATGAAAAATAAATGTGAATACTTAAAATCGCCATGCTGGTTAGGCTGCGGAGTAACGTGGTAATGCAGTACGATAACGTATTAGAGACTAGTGAATCTCCCCCATAGTATATACATGACAGAAGTGTCCCCAGATTACACTATTTTGGCTAAAGCATGTAAGCAGATAAACCTCAGTAGTTTATATTTCTTTTCAACATCAAATATTCCTCATGGGCCTCCACATTTTTATTTTTACATTTCATTTAATAATATTTATTTTCTCACCAGGGAGCAGGGTGTACACAGAGGTGCTGGAGAGCTTCTTGAGCAGGGCGGGGTTGCTGAGACGGAGTTCCATGCATGCATCATCTGTAGCATCAAATCCACCCTGCTTTTGGTACCGGTACTTGGCATTGGCAGAGGTCACGTCAGCACCTGATGCCAAGATGTGGAGACGCAGGATCTCTGATAGAGTGCAGCTGTCTAAATTTAGATCCTTCAGACTGCAGCCTACGAGAAGTGGGTGCACAGATCAGGGCTGTTCTTTATCTAATGCCCAACACACCAATCCAGGCTACGCATAATTAAATGAAAAGTGGTACCTTAATTTAGGTCGTATTTAGAATATGGCGCGGCATAGATTAAAGCACAGTATAAATTGTGAGTGCCTTCAAAACATTCATTTTGGATTACAATGGCTTTGCAGTTTACCTAATGATCTTAAAATGATTTGTTTTGTTCAACAGCTGTTCAATTCCCTACTTTTTACATAATCAAATTATTTCTAATATTACTCAGGCCCTCACTAAGGAGGTAATGCCATATACTCTGTAGTGATAGCTTTCGGGAGGGGGGGAACCCCACTGACATCAAATGAGGATTATTGACCGAAAACGTCCCGAACAGCCACGTTGGTGTATATAGAATAACCTCAGAAGACTCTGAATTATTTAGGAGATTACATCCTTTTAGAATTCAAACACAATCCATCATTAAATATATCAGTTATTCACACAGATACATTTTGCTTACTCTCCCAAAAGAGTAGGCACAAGTACAAAGATTATTTTTTTTATCATGACAGATTTCAAGAGGAATATAAAATTGTAGCAATCAAGCAAACTGTCACATACAGCTTAAAGTAAACAAAACAATTACGGAGGCCAAGAAAGCTAAAGAATTTATAAGCATGGCCTCTCAAAGTGAGTAATTAAGGAAAACAATATACAAGATAACACACACTTTTTCCAAGATCTGGCCCAACAAGAAACTGCACTTTTAACATCCATAAACCATTTCAATACAGTAGTTTGAAGTAGAAATGCACAAAGGAGCATACCCTGGTGTAGCGGTGGCCAAGCCGCTGCTAACGAGGCTACCGCTGACAGGACAGATTTCGTTGGGTCTATGTCCTCATCCAAGGCTTCTGTCAGATCTAGAGGGTAGAGAAAAATAAAATTATCAAAAAAAAAAAAAAAAAAGAAAGCCATGGCACAGATTAGTCCATCAGTGCAAAAGTAAGCATTTGAAACAAAAGATTGTATGCAGCATAGCTCCTGCACACACTGCTCCTTTAATGTACTAATGTTAAACAACATTTCTTTTAATTTTCACAGCTCTTTTTAAAATGCTGTAGCCTGTCTACACAGGACATGTAGGAGCAGGTCAGTTGTGTGATGGAAGTGTGGACAAAACACAACACATCAATGATTCACATAAGGGAAGCATTTATTTTTGAGAACGAGGGATGCTAGAAAGAGGTAATGTCCCAAGACAGAATGGCAATACCCTCAGGAAACATGAAAAAGTACTCCCTAATTAAATTGGATCCATAGAAACATCCTTTCTAGCAGACATGGTGCATGTCAATACACTGGAAATGTAAAACTACTTGAGAATGACAAGTATACTAAATAGCAGAAAACGGGGGCTGGGGCTTTAGAGCAGATAGGAAAATAAGTGGCCTAGGTCAGCCAAGTCGTCTTTATGAAAATTGACAGTGATTTCAATGTTTCAGAAATAGTTTTAAAAGTCCAAATTTAGCCAACATTGCCCCGACCCCATTTCACCTGCAGGAGGGTGAGCGGCTGGGGTACCGCTGGCTACCTCTGTAGACAATGCCTTTGTTGCCATTAGGCCTTGCAACACACTACTTTGCAAATATATTAAATGAAAGGGACTAATGTACCAGCATCTCGTCAGATAGATACTCGGAGCTTGAAAATGATGGTTAAGCAAAACCTCTGACCTTTGGCTTCTGCCTCCATTATCTGATCCTTAGCCACCTCTTCTTCTTCCTCAGCCATGGCCTGAAATATGGCAGTCAGGAAAAAAAACAGGAGCTCACAGAGAGGGCCTTCTGTATCAGTGCCAACCAAAGCCTCTTCAAGTACCTCTGGAAAAACATAGGTTACATTATATAGTTTTTTGCAGCAGTAAAACTTCAAGCAGTGCAATGTAACAGCTGGCCTCTATTTAGCATCATATATTACACGTGTTCCCAACTTATCATACAAGTATTAATGGGTGGTATACAAAGTAGTTGTGTTAAATAGTTCGGTGCTGGAGAGAGGACAGAAGTACAAGTAAAATAGGTTGAATATTAATGCAATTAGGTTTTTCTAGTTAAAATGCAGTTGTAGACTGAAACGTTGAACCGACATGAAATAAAAACACTAACACTTACCAGACTGCCCTCCTACTCTCTGTACATTCTTCCTACATACCAATTAGACTGTAAGCTCTTCGAAGTGACTCCTCTTCCTAAATGTTACTTTTATGTCTGAAGCACTTCTTCCCATCCCATCTGTTATTTGTATTATTTGTTATTTATATGATTGTCTCTGCTTTAATTGAGATATTTATAGAATTATAAAAAAAACTGTACAGGCACTTTATAAAAGGCTATTATCCTGACAATTCTGTTCCCAGCAGAACCTCTCTCAACCGTCTCTGGGAACAGAAAGTTCGGTTAAGTAGTCTATTTAAAGTCAATTGAGTGGCTATACAGTTTTCTAGTTACATACAGTACACTGCCGTGGACAGTTTTTCGTATGCACGTGCCCGTATTTTTCAGTTTATACTACAGGAGTGCCTCAGACTCGAGACACTAGATATACACACATCAAAAGAGAACACTCAAGATACATAATACAGTGTTATTCTTCTCCATAGTAAATACAGAACTATTCAGCCCAAGTATTGTACAGTTAACATGCATCTTTAACTAGCAGCATAGAAAAGTGCTTTTTGAAGTAAAAAAAAAAAGTAGGGATATGCTTGACAGGTTAAATTATAGGCAGAGGAATAATTTGGGGAGCGATCTAATTGACATTTACTAAAGTTAGGCAATATTTTTGTTTCGCTTGTGAAACAAACTGGCTAAACATATCACTTAGGTTTCTTGTTTACCTTCCTGTAGATCAATGTATAAACATATCAGAGCATAACAAAAAAAAATTAATAATCTTTTGCCAAGTCATTATATTTTTCAAGAAGTTCAACAGCTTTTAAAATGTTACTCCAATATTCTAATTCCAAAGGGCAACTAACAAAAATATTCCCCCCTCTCATTGCATGGAAGTCGCATCATTGATGTCGTGTAATTGACGTTATGGAAGGCTGAAGTGCACTGAGATTCTTTACCAATATTCTGGAAAACAAACCTACAACCTTTTACTTTTAGGTCTCAGAAAAAGTCATTTGTAACTAATCTCCCTTCACAAATTACATCACAAACCTTAAATTGAGAGAGATTATATAACCCATTTGAGGTTTGTGTTGTAATTTGTGAAGGAAGATTAGAAAATATAGAGTAGCCTGACAGATACAATAGGTTTTTAGAAGCAAGAAACCCACCAAATGTCACGCCTTCAGGAAACTCATCTTTCAGGTCGAACAACTCCCCGAAAGCATGCAGGAACTCTAAAACCATAATGGTATTTCCAAAACACTCTGGAGGGAGCCTTGTTTTCACTGGAGTGGGCTCAGGCAATTCCTGAAACACAAGAGGATGTATTGGGGTTCGTGGTTTAGAGAAGATCCTGAAAGACCCTGCACTTTTAGTAAGGCCTGGGATAGCAATACAGGGGAGTGACACTGGCAGAGCTGAATGTATAGGCATGCAAAGACAGGAAGAAGTGTGCTACATGTGAAGATCAAAGACAACAGATGTTCTTAAAGACTTCTGTGAATTAACAAGAGTATGCCAAACTAGGTGTACTTTATAGTAACAAATCCTCCCTAAATCTGCTGGTCAGAAAGCGCTTCGCACAACAGATACCAATGCCAATTATAGACTATGGGGACATAAAGGGATACGGCACCCCAAAATCACCTAAGCAAACTTGATACCCTCTACAATTCAATATGCGTTTTGTCCTTCAATGCAACTACAACACACATCACCGCGAAATGCTCAAAGAACGAGATTGGTCATCAATTGAGTCTAGGCACAAAGTTCACCTTTCCTATCTTGCCTTCAAATACTTTCTGGGCAAGTTACCTGCCATCTTAACAAGCTCCTCACCCATACCACACGCAGCACTTATCAGCTGAGATCTGACTCCAAAAGACTGTTCATGGTCCCAAGGTTCAACAAAGTATCCGGCCGCTCCTCCTCTTACCGTGCACCCCACAACTGGAACAATCTACAGGAGACTCTCACAGCCGCCACCAGTCTAAGTTCTTTCAAAACCAAAGCGGTCTCGCATTTTAACCTGGTCTGTAACTGTTACATACGCCTATAACATGTATGACCTTTACCTGTGCATGCAATGTCTTGTATATAATGTATACCCTGTTCACTATGTAACCATGTATGTCATCATAACTATGCCCAGGACATACTTGAAAACGTGAGGTAACTCTCAATGTATTACTTCCCTGTAAAACATTTTATAAATAAATAAATACGTCTGAGGGAAAGAACAAGAAGATTTATGCAACACTATAACACGTGCAAAAACAAACGTTTCAATGTTAAAACAGCATATCCTCTTGCCCATTTTGTTTGTTTTAATATATGCTGCAGTTTTTAACACTTATGGCAATGCAATTATTTAAGTGCCGATTGGCAAAGATCATGCTCCACAGGGCACACAATATGGCTGCCTATTTCAAAAGAGAAAGATCTGTAGCTTTAACGCTTGCCATAGAAACCCAAGGAAGCTTAACACGTTAAAAAACATTTTTTAAACGCCATTAAGAGTGAAAAAAATGCAGTTAGTATCTAATACTACACAACTGTTTTCTTTGAAAAAAACGCATAGGATTTTGAATGGAATGCTGTTTTAACAATTATGTGAAAGCACAGCACAATCAGACATACATTAAATAGATTGTTAAATAATTTTTCAAGTTAGTTTAGAAACATAGTAAGCTGAAAACGTAGGAGATGTAGGATTTCTCTTAGCTATGGACAATGTCATGGTGTTGAGCAGGTTCTTGTGCAAGTAAAATGCCATGTCTTCTGCTTTCTGTTCACTTAATTGGATCTCTGACAGCAGGGGACAAAGCGTGGCAGCAATATTTTATTGACATGCATTATCAGAGAAACCACAGAACAGAAACATATTTATATAAAAGGCTATGGTTGTCTGCAACAACCAGGATGCCTCCTCATGGAGAGGAGCAAGGAGGGGAAGAGAGAGAGAGACAGCAAGGAGGGGATGAGACAGACAGCGACAAGGAGGGAATGGGGAGCAGTGTGCACGTGGAGAAAGAGGGAGTGCAAAGATAGGGGAGGAGAGACCGCAAGGTGAGCAGGAGGAAACAGAGACAGCAAGGAGAAGAGACAGATACAAGTAGGAGAGGAGGGAGTGTAGCGTGCACAGAAAGGAGTAGACAGTAAGGTATGTAGTGCAAAGAGAGGGGAGGAGAGAGTTTAAAAGGGAGCAGGGCATGATGGAGGAGAGAGTAAGGTGGGGAAGAAGGGACAAGAGACAGCAAGGCATTACAGGGAAGGATAAAAACAGAGTAATGTTTAATAATCTTTAAGATCTGCTAGATCTGCGTAGGTTACGTCTGGTACTGCTAGTATTTACTTAATTTCTAAGGGAAATTTTAAGCTACCATATTAACTCTATAACACTGAAAATGATTCACAATTGTTTAAGGAAAATATTGTATTTTGTTTATATAATACTTTTCTGAATTAGAAGATGGGAAATAATATCAATTCCCTAGGTTTAACCCCATCTAACATATCACATACATTAATACTGATCAATAGAAGCACTCTCACAGACAATCAGCACAGATATGCAGTAAGTGATAAAAGAAAGAGAAGTCACAGAGTGCAAGGACATGTTGACAGACCTGAATGGTTTAGTGTTGGTCACCAAAGCTTTTAATTACTCCATTTAAAAAAAGCCTTGTGTGTAGAATTAGCTTAGGTCCAACTGTTATTGTATAGAGCATTCACTAAAAACGTTTGTCTTTTTCAACATATAAGGGGAATGAAAGACACAGGGAAAGTGTTGATAAGAAGAAAAACTGCTTTGGTGATTTCCATATACAATAAGCATGTACTGGCATTATTGTAATGATTAGAGCAAGGTTTCATGTGGCACTGCCTCATCTGTATTGATTCACCTATGGGCATATTATATAAAAAGTATGTGATTTTTCAAGGGCTGCCCTGTGCAAGAAGAGCAGCACATGCACCTTCAGATCATCACACTCCATGTCGTCCCGGGGCTTACTCCACAGTTTCAGTCGCTCTGCGTATTTACGCTTTTCCTCGCGAAGTTTTTCCCTTTCCTGGAAAAAATAAAATGGTCATGAGAAATGCTTCAAAAATTAGACAATACCTTAACCATGATTTATTTCCCCCCTGCTTTCTTATACTATGGAACCCCATTATACATTGCCCAAACATTTGTATTGCGTGTTAATTAAGCTTTTGCTTTCCGTACGGACTGGTTGTCAAGTTCATTAGCAGTGGGCAAGGTGGAAACGGAAAACGTAGGTGGGGGGGGGGGAACGCCGTCTATCGAAAAGGACATACAACCCTTTTAATATACAAGAAGTAGGGAGACAGATAAAATAAGTGAAACCGTCCCAAATCTCAGGTTAATATGTGAACAAAATAAGCATTTCAAATATTGTTTCACTGTTCACATGTATCATTCAAAGACAACACATAGGACCTGGTTTACTCTGCTTTCTACCACAGAAAACCTTCCGGCACCCATTAAGTTATAGTTTCTGGTATGAAACTGCACAGCAGCTATCTGGAAAGTGAGTAAAAGCCATGGTTTTAAACATACCATTGGCATTTGTTCACTTTGGCGATAGTATAGACTGCAACTTGCAAGACTGCTTTCTCAGTTCATGTTAGAGAGCATATATTATGATGTGTTAGTCAACAGTTGTACAAAGGAAATTCAAGTGGTTTTAAAATGTGAAGTATGGAAAAATTAATGTTTAATGGCTAAATGAAGTGCAGAAACTTGAGAATTATCCCATATTGCCCTCCCCCTTGTAGCTACAGGTCGCTACGAGAGTGAGGAGGAAGCACCTGATGGCAACCAACCAAAAACAATAAAATTAAAATGAAAAAAAAATTTGCAAGGACTATGACGGATATAAGAATATGGGGGTCTATGCATCAAGGCAATTTTGGCTGAAAACCAGGACATTTTCATCCTGCCACGACAGATCAACACATTTTGCTCCAATTTTCCCCTTCTGTCTACCTCAGTTTGCAGCTTGGGTATTAGGAATTAGGGAAAAATTACAAGGTGCACATATTATGAGATGCATCACATTCTGCTTGCACCTTTTCCCCCAACAAAATCTGGCATATCTGAACCAGCTCAAGTCTAAAATTCTGCATCAGATGTAAGAAACTGTTATTACATAGTCCACAATACTGCTTTCAACACAAAAAGCGAGCAGTGCATCAAAACACACTTTTCTTTACATTGATACATAGACCCCGTGGTTGGATGACAATAAGTCACTACAGGAATATATTTATCAAAAGCCTCTTCAGTTGACATTTATTTAATAGCTTACATGTAAAACGTGAATACTTAAATGTTACAGTGAGACACCATTAAAACCTAGACACAAAAATAAAACATATTATTTCATATAAACAAAGATATCCACAGGAGGGGGGATAAAAAGTGACAGTCCCTTATTCAATGCACGACCACTGAGAAACCACAATAGTTGCTATCAAATATAGTTATAAATGGATCTAAATGCCATAAAACCTATTACAACTACCACATACCATAGTGTCATTCCTTATGGCATTTAGACCCGTTTATAACTATATTTGATAGCAGCTATTGTGGTTTCTCGGTGGCCGTGCATTGAAAAAAGGACTCGCTCTCTTTATCCTCCTTGTGGGTAGCTTTGCTTGTTCTCCAATCTCTCTTCGCTGCACCAACCGAGTCACATCAGGATCTCTACTAATTTTGCTGAGCAAAGGGCTCCTTTATGTCTAGTTTATTCAATATAAATGCTTTCATTAAACAGCATAACATTACCTTCTCTTTTTCCAATTTAATTCTTTCCTTCTCTTCTTTCTTCTTTAACCTTTCCACCTCAACTATCTTTTTGAGCTCTTCCTTCTTCCTCTCCTTATCTTGTTTTTCCCTCCTCTTCGATTTTATTTCCTGTGCTCGATCCCTCCTCATTGTTGCCTTTTCCATCTCTAAACAGGGGAGAACCACACAAAGATAATCCAGGTTTACAGGTCTTTCATATTAAGGAACTAAATGGTAAGTGCCACCTACAACATACAGTCCCACACCAAAGTCATGTGTAGTCCCACCTGGATGTGAAGTGAATTAATGGCAGCGACCTATGCAATAACTTGAAATAAGGAAATGTATGACTTTTGTTGTGTATGTAAACAGAGAGAAAGATGGTCATGCCCCAGAAGAGATCAATTAGGAAAGTGAACTCAATAAGGCAGAAAAATCCAATCCACCAGAAATGTTACTTACAATGCCAAACTAAATTAAAGCATTTCAAAAGAATTATACTTTCTGGTGTATTTTTAATTGAACCACCTGGTGCAACTCTATTAAACATATTATGGTCATTATCTCACTATAATCCTAGGCGAGACCGTTTCTGAGCAACAGGTGACCCTTTGGCAATTTCAGACATGTACATATTTTTGAATAATGACAAAAAATTTATTTTTTTATCATAACTAGAGACGTCAGAGTTTTTATGATCTTGATATTTTTGGAGTAACAAAAAAGACAAAATAGGCCTAGTGCTACATCCAACTTGACAAATGATAGTTACATACTCATTTGTTTATCTTCTCATTTAGCTCAATTCTTGGGCCAAAGTATGTGAAGCCTACAAACACGTCACGGTATGGCCCATCTGTAGTTCCCAACACTGCTGCACCTGCAAAAAGCTCTCATAACCTCTCTAATGGAGGGAGAGCTGTCTTTACAGACTGGTCATACACAGGCGCTTAGCAAGAACTACAGTGAAAAGGTGGAACGGTGAGCTCGGAAACTGGGAGGAGTGGTCACTAACTTCCAAGTTGCTTTACCAAATGAAATGAACAAAACACACACAGCCCCCTGTAAACTCAGAATCTAAATCTTGGGTTCTGAGCTTACAGGGGCTGTCTGTGTTCTTTTGTATTAAGAATGTAAAGTGTCTTTGGTTATTCACTTTCTGCTACTTAAGTCATTAACAGCCATACACATACAGTAGTAAATGATGGTCCTTCTCCACCATCAAAGAATTAGTTCTCCTATTGAAAAGCAAAACATTAATTTTTCACAGAACAAAGTTACATTTACGCTTCGAGAGTACTTAAGGGGCATATTTAACAAGCAGTGCTAAGCCACGGAACACCTTCAAGTGCCACAAGCCAAGCCACTATATTTCTCTGTGCTTCATGACATTGAAAGTGAGGTCTTGAAATCTTGTGTACAACTAAATATACGGTAATCAAGATCTCTCAGGTTGGTCACATCCTGCAATGAACCTTATCTGCTCCAGGATCATAGCCACTACTAGAACTCTTTACTCAATAAGCAGAGTTGTAAAGTGTGAGTTAAGTGAACGTAAACTTTATTAGACTAAAGAAACAAAGATTACTGTAGGACTAAGTCCAGAACAGAAAGGATGATCTACATAGCTGGTTTCTGACAGCAAAAGACAACACAAATACTGTATGGCTGCAACATCACCAATAGAAAGCTGCAATGTTATCTTATGTTACACGTATGTCTCTCTATTGCCTGCCGTAGCAAGGTCACTTGGAGCTCGGGAAACACCTGGCTCAAAAAACACCAAAAAAAAAAGGAAGAGAAGCAACAATTTTCAATGCTGATATGAAAAAACACAGACCACAAGGCTAACCTAGTCAGATAACTCCCTTCTTACTGAAATGACCGCAGACCTTACATGAGTGAAGATTATTACTGTATTCTGTGTTTCCTATTCCCTTTCAAAATAATACACATTGAACACCCATTTTTATGGTGGTCTAAAGACGGACTTAAATCCTCAGCCACAAAAGGCAGAAAACTCCTAAAAATGCTTCCACAAGTCGTACTATGCTTTTTCATGACTATTCCAGTTTTTAAAACTTCCTACAACAGTTCATCCAAGGAAAAAAAATGGAGTCAGAACATGTACTAACAAGTCATGTTAAGCTCATCTGTTTCTTGCTTTTTATTTATCTCCAGAGCTGCATTGTAGTGGGGAAAAAAAAAAAAAAAAAAGATATAGATATCTCATATAAATCATTTCAGTTGTGTAGTATTAGATAATACTTACTGCATTTTAGACAAGCAGATAATACTTACTGTATTAAACTTCCCTGGGTTTCTGTAGCAACTATTTAGTACGCTACACCACATCCTCTTAAAATAGGCAGCTATATTGCGTGCCCTGGGAAGCAGAATCTTAGCTGATCAATCACAGGAGAACAGATCGATCGGCAGCTTAGATAACTGCAATTCCATAAAAGGCAAGGAACGACTGCATTTATTAAAACCAAAAATCAAGCAAGAGGAAATGCCCCTCTAAATTTCTCATGGCGCAGGAGCAAATAGGAAGCCACTACGGATGACGCAGGAGATTTAAACCTCCATGAGGTACACCACCTACACAGAGGTAAATATAAAGAAGCAGTGTGTCCCCCAGAGCTCAACCACATTAATTAGTGCATCCCGCCTAGCGAAAAAAAACTTTTAACATGTAATGCTGCTTTAACCCTGAATGCCGGGGGGGAGCCATGGCACCTCTCACATTTCAACATACGTCTAGTAATTAATCCAATAAAAAGGCTGCAAAAATGCTTCTACCAATGGTATCACAAATCTAATGCATCTCCAGTACAAGATCTTTACTTATTTTAAAACTTACCCTATTTCTTAACGCACTAAGAAAAAAGGCTTACGCTTTAGCGTGCTTAGTTGATGAAAACAATATTCACAAATTATTTGCACAACACTTGTAGTTACTTTCACATAACGTCAAGTGCACAATACTTTACATCTGTAGGTATCGGACTGATGCCTTTTTCACAAAAATCCCTCTGGACTATATATTTATTTTGGTCTTAAGAGGAATTAAATTGTAAAGAAAACACTATCCATACAGTAAATACACTTTTAAGGATTGTAGGGTAATAGGCAGCATTGGTAAAAAAAAAATATATTTATATAATATAGATAAGTAAACCGGGTGAAAACCAAAACGATAAGAACCAGAAATTGTGTATGGGAAAGGGGGGAGCAGCTTTTAGATGTTGATTATTCTTTACCCATAGCTTTTAACTCATTTCGCTGCTTCAAGATTTTCTCTCGTTCTTTTGTAGATCTGCTCTGCAGTTGCTTGCTTGATAATCCATTGCCCTAAAAACAGACAGATTTTCAGTACAATATGACTTTGGATTCCACAAGAGACAAAGAAAACAAAATCTAAACTCCTAAATTACTGATCCTTTTTTTCTGTTGGTTAATTTATAAAAGGTTATGTTTTGTTTTTTGTTTTCAGCTAAAAACAATGAAAAGTCCTGCACAGGAAACAATTTTCAGAGTGGTGTTACATTATGGCTTTTAAAATCATTACAGGCATACCCCGGTTTAAGGACACTCACGAGTAAGGACATATCGCCCAATAGGCAAACGGCAGCTCACGCATGCGCCTGTCAGCACGTCCTGAATAGAAATACCACCTCCCTACCTGTAGCGAAGCTGAGCGCAAGCGGGGAGGCTATAGAGCCGGTTACAAATGCGTTATTTACATCAGTTATGCACGTGTAGGATAATTGCAGTACAGTACAAGCATCAATAAGTGGGAAAAAAAGTAGTGCTTCACTTAACTACATTTTTGCTTTACATACATGCTCTGAACACATTGCGTACGTTAATGCGGGGTATGCCTGTACTGTACCTTATGAGTTTAATGACGCAACCATTTACAGAGCTAAGCAGAAGAGTGCTTTACACCCTACCACTCCTGCTCAATCCCACAAGGTTCAAGTAACCCCATAAGAATTTGTCTGCAACTTATTTATAAGTAATTTTTTTACAGGTATTCAGAGTATTCTATAACTACTTTGTATGTAAATTTAACCAAGGGTTAAAACACCACTGCAAAAAAAATAGTGTGGCTGGCTGCATGTGCTTTTAAACAATAAAAGCTGATTAAGCAGATTTTCAATCATGTTCTAATAATAATTTTGCAACTGGGGGCTGGGGTCACAGGAGTCTAGGAGCATTCGGATCATGGAGTCAGACTTTAAAACAAATCAATTTTTAAACAGGATTTAGAAATATTTGGTACTCATTAGACAGGCACAGGCAAATAGCACACAAAATATTATCTTCAATTAAATAAACGATGCCCAACTTACCCGATTTAAGTGCTGGTTTGTTGAAGGTCTTCCAGTCTGTCCCCTGTTTGCTTGTAAGAGCAGGAAGTTGGGTGGTTCATCAGGAAAATAATGAAGGAAGTTTTTGTCTGAAATGTTGTACTTTGCAACCGAGCTTCCCTTTAGGGCAAAAATAAATAAAATACAAAATATAATAGAAAACATCAAAACAGGAGAATTGTCACTTTAATGTATTTCAATTTTAATTGGCAATTCAAATTAAAATGTGACATTGGGTCAACAGCAAAAAGTGTTTTATTAGTCATTGTGTGCATTAGGGGAACTGTACAATATCAGAGGCATCATATCTCCAAAAGGACATAGGTATTGCTGGGAAAACTCCAGTGTGGATTTTTTTTTTTTATCTACTCTAAATCTGCATTCAAATGGTACAACATTTATATTATTCCCATTGCTTGGCATCAGCATTTGGTGAATGAAAAAAAGAAAATACAATGTATTAAAAAAACTGATTAAAACCACCATTAGGCTGGTAAGTCAAGCAGTTTGGTTAAACCTAATGCATACAACACACACAGCAAACTAATGAGCGTTTCAAACACAAATGTACATTATATTGTATATTATATTTGCACAACAAAAGTTTAAGTGTTTGCTTTGGAGCACATCATTTTTTACTATGTTTGAACTTGTACTGCTTTAAAAAGAAAAAACAGCGCAAAACCTCATAGTGTTGTATATAAAAGTATATTAAATTACAGTTTCAGCAGGTAAGTATTGCACGTACATCAATTGAGACAAAAATGAGCATGGCATGTTAGGGACATGTTACCACAAACGACATCCCCCACACTGCACTGGATCACACAGATAGAGCCTGCTGGAACGTTCAAGGATCCTCATCATCGGGACACCTGCTCCTGCTGGTAACCTCGGTCCTGGTCCGCTTGACTTGCTCTGTCTCGGCGGGTTGTTGGGGGTTTCCCCGTCTGGGGGAGATGTTAGGAAGTCCCTCTGGTGTTAACAAGAACGCTGGTTGCACGCTACAGGTATCTCCTCGTGAGTCTCCTTGGAGACTGCTGATGACGTCAGCCGTGCTCCGTCGCTTGAAATGCGACTAATGTAAATAGAACGTCCTTGGAAATTCTAGCACACAAAATAATTGCGATCCTCAATTGAATAATTATGCACTGAATGCAATTCCAACGCGTTTCGGAAATCAATACTTCATCAGGGAATGATTTACAAACGCGTTGGAATTGCGTTCACTGCATCATTTTCAAATGAGGATCACAAGTATTTTGTGTGCGTTAGAATTTCCAAGGACGTTCTAATTACACTAGTCGCATTTCAAGCGACGGAGCATGGCTGACATCAGCAGTCTGTAGCGTGCAACCAGCGTTCTTGTTAATACCAGAGGGACTTCCTAAAAACTCCCCCAGATGGGGAAACCCCCAACAACCCACCAAGACGGGGCAAATCAAGCGGACCAGGACAGAGGTTACCAGCAGGAGCAGTTGTCCCGACGATAAGGATCATTGAACGTTCCAGCAGGCTCTATCTGTGCGATCCAGTACAGTGCGGGGCATGTCGTTTGTGGTAACATGTCCCTAACATGCCATGCTCATTTTTGTCTCAAATGATGTACGTGCAATACTTACCCGCTGAAACTGTAATTTAATATACATTTATATACTACACTGAGGTTTTGCACTATTTTTCTTTTTTCTTTTTAACTAGTTATTTAGAATGCGGAGCCTTTCTATGCAAGCTGCAGCAGTTCCTCACACTTGAAATCATACAGGTTTATTTCAATTTTACCTGGTTTTTCATCAGCACTTTTGTGATAAGCATAGTTGTTATCACCTTATTTTACACTAAAGCATGTAAATCCACTTTGTATTTATTGTTCACTATTAAATATTTAGAGTTTTATATTTTTTGATATCACTATCTAGTGCGCGGTTTTTCTTTTCCCTTTTGTACTGCTTTAAAATGAAGATGGAAGAATTATATATTATTCTAAAAAGATGTGAATTAACTTATCAACATTTGTTGATGGAGTTAACCTTCTCTGTCTACAATGTTAAGAGCTAAGGAAGGTTAAAGTTTGCCAAGCATGTAAAATGTTGCTATTAAAAAGAAATGTACAAAAGACGTGTGGATCTCATTCTTAAATGAAAAAAACAAGTGGTGTATAGCAGTGGCACTCAATCAAGGTTCCATGTAAGATAATGGTGCCTCAGATTCACCCAAAGAGTTATCCATGCAAATCAAGGTGTGATCTTGGTTTAGTCTAAAAGAACTATTGTGATTTAAAAAAATAATAAACAGAATCGACAATGAAATTACTTAGTTACTACTAAGTTTAACTAATTTGGAAGGGGCTGTAATGAACTAAACTATTGCTATACAGGGGAGTTCAAGAAATACTGGTGTAGTGCATCCTCAGAATATTTGCAACTATTCAGATGGTGAGCAGGGTTAGTTTTACAAAGACATGTTCTTCTTTTACTCCTGTGCACCTGTAAAAAAAAACCTGCTGACCTCATTCACCAAAGCTATTCAACAGTACAGTACTCAAAATCCCAACCCAGCTCCATGAAAATATCAATACCATAGGCTTTATAATGCCATCTTGAGGTTCACAGTGCAGCCTTAGGAAGAGTTTCAGTCTATCGCGAGAAAACAGGGCGGGTTTTCGACTAGTAAGAAGAAGAAAAAATTAAAATGGAACAATGCATTTCATTAAATGGGCTCTGAGTAACACAAAACACGAAGTTGGTGCTGGGTAAATGATCACAATATTACAAGTTAAACTGTGGTTAAACTACAGACCAGAATTCTACGGAACATGCCAACGAGCAGTGTGTCCCTTTTTACTTCCTATTTATATTAAACTCTGCATGCTGCTGTCCACCATTTATACAGCAAAGCCTAGATTAAGAAAGTACAAAAAGCAGAAAAATCCCACCCAAGGACAGCTATTTTATCCTTTTGATTTCATCAGCTTGTATTCACGTCTGCTCGTTTGCATATTATTACCTAAAATCTTTGTCTGACATTTAATGACATGTAACAATTGAAAGTGGTTTGGGGACATGTGGAAGACAGAAACACACTCAACAGAGAAATAAAGCACTTAAAATAATTTCCAGGCATGCCATTGATTCTATCAGACATTTTCAAGTCAATCTGTACTATCCTCATATCTGCCTTAGCAGAGATCAAATTTGCAATACCAGATACACAAATACATGGTGTTATGCATGAACAGGCAGAACAAAAAGGCAACTACTTTCCTTTGCGCTTTTCAAAAAGTAATGAAGGTATGTCTTTGGTACACTGCCGTGGCTTTCAGGCTGCGTTAAGGAAGAGCTACAGCTTGAAACAGTTGCTAGCTGCTAAGCCTGTGCAACCCCAAGTGATGTGATTTTTATGGAAGCGAGATTATATGTATGTATCAGTCAGTTTTAAATGAAATAATAATAATAATAATAATAATAATAATAATAATAATAAATGTGTGCTTTCCTCAGATTAGTGTGTTAGTGCTGTCTCTCTTCTGGTCTCAATTAACCAACAAAGAATTCTTTATATATTAAATTAGTGTAGAGAGTTTTCGAAACAGATAAATCTTTCTTTCCTGTATACAGAGGGAAGGAAGCACGTGTATTGTATGGGGGAGGGGGGTGGAGACCATCTTGTGTGTCAGGCTTGGAAAGCTCCATTTACTATAATTTTATCTATAAGGAACTCATGTTGGTTCATTAAAACATTGTATGCTCTACCTATGACATATGTAGAAAGTAATAACATTAACGAAGCATTGCCATGTGTATTCCAAGATCAGTTACTTGTTTAATGTATACCCAACAGGTACCCAAGCTAAACATAGGATAACTATGCATAATATTTCAACTGTAGAAAAAATGCAACCCAATTAATGTCGTTTGACATAATTAAATCAATTTTATAATACTTATAACAGTAAGATTAAAAGTAGACAATACTGTACATTATTTACTATAAAAATTATGCCAGTGAGAATACAGACAATTCAACACATACAGGATAAAATACACTTGTACCTAACAAAGCTACATGTAGCAACATACCTTAGTTGAGATGATTTAACAGTAACCGATTCATATAGCTCCTTTTTAATTGGCTTAACTTTGTATTTGAATAAAGATGGATGAATGGCCTCTTTTTTCTTCCTGAAAGGGAAACAAATAAATGTATACTATACCTTTCCTTAAAATTAAAACATAAAAAGGACACAGTAATTCACTAGATCTCAGCACTAAATGGTCAGTTCTGTTCCTGAAAACGTTTTGTATTATTTGGAAAAAGACAATTAACATATGACAAGATTATGACAATTACACATGTTTAACCTCAAACAGAACCAATTTTGTGACAAATTAAGACATTAAAGCAGCAATCCCTAAAAAAAAAAATTTAAAAAAATGAGCCAACAGAGTGCCATTGCAATGAAATCTAGGTTATGGATTCCTTTGTAGAAAAATCAGACTCTATAAGGATTTTTAAATAGCCTTTATTATTCGATGTGAACACAGTAAGCTGAAACATGGAAGGGGTATTATCCTACAACTACTCGTGTGATATCAATCTGTTATTAACAGGAGACTTCACTCAACAGTGTAACTTTTTTTTTTAGCGATTTAAGTGGCTTGCCAATAAGAAGCAGCAGTTGATGACATTGGGGCTATTTATCCATAGGACCCACCAGATTTGACGGCTGTTTTGTGTCCGCTGGAGGGAGCACCGACACTGGTAATTACACAGGTAAGTAACTTTGGAACTAGGGATTCCCCAGACACTAAAATAACAGTTCAACTCCAGAGGACCCCCAGGCTGCACTGGGCTCTGGGGGTAACATCCATTTTGACCTCCCAGACATCAACTGCACATATCTCTTTAATGAAGCATTGGATTTAAAAAATAAATATATCTCCTGAAAGGGCAAGCAGATCTTTTCCAGTAAATGTTAAACAAAAAATAAGCAAAAAAAAAAAAACAAGTAATCAGTGCAGACTGTTGCATTGATAAGTTAAACGTAGCCAAATGACACTTAAAGAAAATACATTTGACAAGTACGAGTCAGTCACACTTGAAGTAAGAAGTTTATGTATTTGCATCCTGGTCAAATACTTTTTTCTTTCGCAAGTCCGCTTAATTCAAGCAGATCAGCTACTTATGTTCCTAGGTTTGACTTATGATGGCTTTATAGTTAGTAGGCCTATACAAAACAATGTACAAAACAAAGACAACAATTTCACCTCTAGTTTTGAGGCCTAACAAGTCTCATCAAATAGCGTAAATTACAATACCCCAGTTACTTTTTTAATGTCTGGCTAAAGCCAGGTACCTGGTTCACATTGCATAGGCAGCAACCAACCTCGCACGGATGACACACAAAATCTGTGAGTAGGTTTACTGGCTATACACGTCTTAAAACCAGGCTGTGCTGAAAAGCTATATAATGTGGCAGGCATATGCTTATAGGGCTCCATGTTAAAATGGATACACAAGTTGAAATGGTAGACAAAAAATAGGTGCGCTCAATTCTATAGGTGAGGTGTGGTGAATTAACTACTGAGGGTAGAATACGTGAAAAACATAACTTACAACCGGTAAGGTAATGAGGGGGTTAGCCCCTCATGCTACCCTCCCGCAAGGCCTAAACACCACTTAGGGCAACTACCACCTTCACCCACCCCCTGTACCAACAACAGGAATGGGTAAAAGTGCTATTAACCAAAGATGGCCAATAGCGCTTCTCCCCATTCCAAAAAAAAAAAAAAAAAAATTTACAGTACAATACAGAAATACAACCCCCCCCCCAACCCCACCAGTACAGAAATGGGCAAAATTACTATTATCCAGATATGAATAGTGCATTTTCCCATTACAAATAAAACCAGCCAGCATACAGTAAATCAAAGTTGCACTTAACCCTGCCAGGATGAAGGCAGTCCTCGTCACCGTCCTTGTCCTCTGTTGGCAGCAACATTACAATAAAAAAAATAAAAACCAATGGCCACTAACCCCTTAACGGTTAGGCTGCGTTTATACACAAAAACGCCCGCGGTGTCGCCAGTAGCGACACCGCGTGGCGCAAATACAAGTTTACTAAATACGTGAAAACTTCTTATACCTATTGCGACGGTCTCCCCGCTTCCTACTGCAAAGCATGAGACAGTTGAAGCGTTTTCAAAACTTGTTTTCAGGTTGCGACTGCCGCGTCATGTGACGCAGCCGTCCAATCAAAAAAAACAGATTTCAGCCAGCAGTCACGTGCGCAGAAGAATGTGCTTGTGCACGTTGCTCTGCGACGGCACAGATGCGCGCCCCCCCTGCAGTTTAGCTGTATAATCGCAGCCTTAGTAACCGTTACAGAAATGAAGGGTTAACCCTCCCTTCCCCAATACCCACCGGGAGGCCTAACCACCTACCCTCTACCCATTGATTTGCACAGTAATACATCATGCCCATATAATATGGGCATGATTTACCACTCTGACAATCAATGGGCAAGCTTAAAAAAAAAAAAAAAAAAAACACTAACACCCAAACACCAAAAAAAAAACAATAGAATTCAATACAAATTTAAAAAAAAAAAAAAACAACAAGATTTAAACAAACCAATCAACAATAAAATCGTATCAATGAAATAAAAACAAGCATTGGCCAAAAGAATGATTTTTTTGGTTGTCCAATGACTGCCAATGTGTTTATTTATGCCCCTTTAGGGCTATAGATAAATACAGTGACAAGCAATGCATTTTTTGGCCAATGTGTGTTTTTATTTAATTGATTTGTTTAAATCTTGTGTTTTTTTGTTGATTTTTTTAAAAATTCTTTTTTATTTTTGGTGTTTGTTTTAATTCATGTGTTTTTTTGACGTTTGCTTTTTTGGCTAGGTTGTCCATTGACTGCCATAGTGTCAAATCATGCCCATATTATATGGGCATGGTTTAACACTGTGCCAATCAATTGGTTTATTGGCATTTCTAATGTATTATTTTAAGTTGTGTTTTATTTTGTACGTTATTTGTTTTTAGCGTGCCCATTTATTGCTATAGTGGCAAAGCATGCTCATATTATATGGGCATGCTTTAACACTGCCAATCAATGGGTAGCGGTAGTTGCTCTAAGGTGATTAAGGGGCTAGGGACAATTACTTTGTATTTTTTATTGTACTGTTCCTGCCCATGGATGACATGGACGCGTAGGACGGCGATGAGGACAGCCTTCATCCTGGCAGGGGAAAGAACAACTTTTATTTACGTTATGCTGGCTGGGTAATGTTTTATTCTTAATGGACAAATGCACTATTATCCATATCGGGATAAAAGTAATTTAACCCATTACTGTATGTGTTAAAGGGGGGGAGGGGGTGGAGGTTGTGTATTGGTAGGCAGTCGGTATTTTAATGTTTATTGGGGGTAGCGGGGAGGGTTAACCCCTTCATTACCATCGCTATGGTAATGAAGGGGATAACTACTCCTGCAACTTTCCCGGTAGGCCTAACCACCCACCCTGGGCCAAGAACCCCCTTCATTCACCCCTTCTGCCCCTAAAACCAGCTGTGCCTTAACCCATTCATTGATGTTTAAATTCCCCCGCATCACAGGAGATACAGGCACCCCATACGGGGGCTTATAAAACTCAGGAAGCAGGGAGTCCCTGGGGCTGAAATTAATGCTCCGGAAACCATCTGCTCCCATACACTTAGACTGCGCATATAGTGCCTGGCGACGTCGCGCCAAAACAAAAATCAATTGAATCCGTCGCATGCGCTTACAGTAAGTGCGACGGATCAACGGAGCGACCAAAAATTTTGATTTTTTTTAGAGACAGTTGCCACATGACTGTCTTTAAACCAACAACAGTGCAATTTCCTCCTCCTTTGTGACGTCACTGGCCTTGTCGCCAGCGACATCGCTTAAAACTAAAGTATAACTTTCACCAGTGGTGACGGCGACATCGGTGCGTCGCCGGCACTATAAAACGCGGCCTTGGTTAAAATCACATTAAAGCAGCTTCATTACCTTAACGGCTAGCCACTTCAGTAATGACGTTGTTATTATTTATTACTAGTGTGCGGGAGCAGGGGTTCTCCTGAGCTGAACCGCATTGATTTCAGTCTGGGGGACCCCGTACTTCCCAAGATACAGGCCCTGTTATGGGGTGCCAGTATCTCCTGCCGGTCACGACGCAGAGGATGTAAAAATAAAAATGTCGGGGATACCGGCACCCCATAACAGGGCCTGTACCTTGGGAAGTAGGGGGTCACCGAGGCTGAAATCATTGCGGTTCAGCTCAAGCGACCCCCTGCTCCCGTACACTGGTATTCAAATTTATATTTAAACTGCACGATCGCCTGTAAGAGCCATGCATGGACACTTAGCGTCTCCATGCAGCTCTTCCAGACGGCAGTTTAAACAATCAGTTGCCGATCGATAGGACTTACTGTATAGCGCAATAGCACTTAGAAAAAACAGTTTTGACCCACATGTTTTATAGCACGATAAAACAATGCAAAGTCGATCGTCAGTACACTGATGTGATCACTGTTTAGTTCATAGGTCCCTTAAGCCTCGTTCAAGGTGCTGGCTTCGGGGGCAGGGCGTGCTGACGTGCGTGCTGCCGTGAGCAACAAAGTATTCAAATTGAATACTTGTTGTCAGGGTAGCTACTGCCCTGCCTCCGAAGCCAGGAGTTGCCGCTGACGACAGCTTCAGTAAACGAAAATTTCGTTTACTGCAGCTGAAGCAGCGTTACAAGGACCAAGGCAGCCAATGAAATCATTCTTCAGAATGATTTCAAGGCTGCAACACCTCATCCCTGCTCTCTGTCTGTGGCCGGGAGGATTAGGATGTGACGTCAAAGACACGCCCACTGAACGACAGAACGCCCAGGCTGTCGGCAGGGGATGATCGGACGTCTCCTACACCATCAACGCGCGCACTCGCGGACGCGCGCCCTCCATATGCCAAAGCAGGCACCCTGAACGAGCCCTTAGAGTGCCAGAAGACCACCAGCCCTGTAGCACCACTGGATTTCAAGCCCTCAATTACATAGTCACAGACCGGGCACCTAAGCGGTGAATAGAAGTGGAAGACACTCCCCTACGGCAATTGCCATTCCATCGGAGCGTTGAATGCAATCTCCACCTAGAAAACAAGCAATTCTAGCATGGTGTACCCAGTATGTCTTGGGTCCCTAAAGAGCCAGGCCTTGTGACGTGCAAGGTACGTCTTGTGGGATACAAAGGGATCAAATACATCACAGCGCGCACTTTCAAAAATTCATTTTTGAGGGAACTGAACATAAATGGATGCCCACTACAGGTCTGAGGATCAATTCGTAAAGGGGACAATGATGAGGAACGATAAGGCAGACCAAACGTAAAACCCACTCTACGCTTCAGGGTCCAGTGTTAAGACTCTTAAAAATATGTTCCTGTAAGAATAATTGATTATTTTTTTTAATCTTCTGATAAGGGAGTATTGCAGAATTCAAGGATATCAGCTATTTATGTTTGTTTGATGGCACCATAATTACTTTGCAAATAAAAGGAAGAAAGCCAACAATTTTGAATGAAGTTACAAACTGTACAACCTCTACAACACATTTGTTTACTGCAAAATGTTCAACAAATAATTTGACACAATACATATACACATACAGTATATACATATAAAAATGTAACCTATGAAACATGCCATTGTTAACTTTTATTCTAGGCATCACTGCACCTTTGCAAATGCAAACTCTGATTTTCCCCAAGACCTTCTGTAACTATCCCCATATTGTTCACAAGTCATCAGTGCAAAGTGTCTTTAAATACGGACGCCAACAGACGTCAAAATGACCCTTACTGTAGCTTCAATGTCAAGGACTGATCAATCTTGAGCCGTTTTTTTTCTGTTTTTTTTTTTAAATATCTCTTAGCTGAATTAGGGGGGCTCCCAATTGCAGAGCACTACATTGGTAGGTCAAAAGTAGCCAGTGTCTAGGTTTGCTCTGGTGGCCAGTAGAAAAGCTGTGATATCGGTAGAGGACGTTTTCTATTGGTGACACCGGCTGACATGTTTGTATTTTTGTACCACTTTTGACATGAAAAAAATTACAAAAATCTCATGGACCTGGGTGTTCCTGACAGGTCTAGGGGACCAACGCTCCTTGTTTCAGGCAAGCTGAATTTTTTTTTTTAATTTAAAACAAAGTACCCATAAAGGGGTGCTGCTTTTGACACCCGTTTTTTAACGTTGAAAAATGTTATAGGTACATTATCATCATTAATAATCCATAATATCAAACCACTAAAAAAAGAAAAGGGTGCCAGTTTTTACACAATTCTAGGTGTATTAAACAGGCAAAAAGGTTATACTGTATAAAACAATGCATAAGGTATGCGAGGGGAAGGGTGGGGGGACATTTCTCCTGAATTCCCCTGGTGCTGTGTGACTAAAAAAAAAACTAATTTGAGACCTCACATGTGGCTGGTATTGTAATCAAAAGCATCAATTTCATACACAGTGAGGATGGTGCCATTTGGGGGAATATTGCATGGACATCTCCACCGATTTCAGTGCGAGTTTACATGGCACAGTGCTTCAATTGTAATACTGTAACTCCACAAAATGGTACATAAATAGGCTTACGTTTTTAAAATCTTTACCTGTCTTTTGGTGATAAGAATGTCAGTCCTTACACGGTTTAATTCTTTGTTTGCATAGTAATTATAGTATATACAATCCATTAAATAACAGTAAGTATTCATTAGTCAAACAGAAAAACACGATTTAAAAGTAAATGTTTAGTTTAAGGTGGATTGAAGCTTTAAATAAGCCAATGACATTAATACGATGTTTAAGCTGTACAGTGCTTAAAACAAAGTACGTGAAAAGGCATGGTTCTGACATGCCAGAAGTCCTTATGATATACCAGGTAGGTTATAGGCACTTGTTCGTGTTGAAAGGGGTTATCAGGCTGACTGCTCTGGCAGAGCGGCCAGCCCGTTAGAAATGGAAGTGCAACCCTCTCTCTACTTTCAGCATCCAGGAACATCATATGATTGCCCCAGGGGGGGGGGGGGGTGACCACATGACCCAGAAATGTCAGACACGCTGGGACTCAAAGCATTTTGTTGCTGACCTGCTACATGTACATGTCCTTTTAAGAAGTTGCATGTAGTGTTTATTCTATGATATGCCTTCAATTTAAAAATAGAAAGAGAATTACATCCTAAAAACAGCCATTAAGAATGGAAATTATGTTTTATTGCAACACATCTTGCTACACAACTGGCAGATCGGAAATATTTGTCCCAACTAGCTCGTCAATTTTCCCATCTGCAAAAAAATGATGAATGTATGATCTTTTCTTGCCACTTCCTACTCCATTCGGATCAACTATATTTAGGTCTCCTCGCTAAAGAATTGCATCAGTTTTCCTCAGAGAAATAATCACTGAAATAAAACAGCTACAGTATTTCTTTGATATAAGCTACTCCAGTTATTTGCCCATTAACAAGTGACTATAGCTATTGCCCTTTATTGAAGCAGCAATCCCCCCCCCCCCCCCAGAAGCCGATAGCCGTTTAACTCCTATAATGAACGTATCTTGCAACAACGAAAAGCTAAACAAAACCAGGATTTTCCCAATCTCTAGTTTATGAGTTTACCTAAACGGAGCATTACATTTGAAATATTAGCAAAAAAAAGCTAAAAAATAAAATGACAATCAGGGTGGATTGCTGGTCTTAACCCCCTTATTACCCTTGGGAAGTACACTAGACATCATAGCATAATGTTTGTTTTATAGGGTAGATTGTAATCAGAGGACCATAATCTGCAGAGAAGGGGAGAGCACTCCCTTCAAATCACCTCCACATGAACAGAAAGTACCAGAGGGGTCATAGGCACCGCAGGAGTTAATCTCTCCCCAAAATGTAACCCATTAACAAATTATTGTATTTGTTCCATACAATTTAGCGTGGATTCTGCTCTTACCAATCATGTTGGGCATCTTGAGGAGACTCTTCGTCACTGTCGCTGATGACGATGGTGTCTTCGTGGCTGCTGTGACCATTTGCCATCCCATTTTGCTGTGGAGGAGCTTTGACTTCCAGAACCATGCACTCCAATCTGACACACAAAGACTAAATCAGTAATTTAGAATCTTTTCTGATAATCCCAGCATCCCAAGACATGCTGGTATTGCTTGAAAGCACGCTTCCAAAGCAACAAAGGATAGGTGGTTATAATGCTTTATGTGCCATTTCTCACTTTATTTCAGCTACTGTATTGTTCCCAAACATGATAAATTGTAGGAATAGTAAAAAAAAAAGCCAACATTCATTAAAGCTGCAGTTCAGTCAATATCCTGCATGTGTGTTTTTTTTAATAAATCAGTTCTGTAGTAAGAAAAAATACTTTTAGCATTTTCTGTTTTTAAAAAAACAACTTTGAAAGACCAATTTTCTTGTATTCTATTTTAACAGCCATTTGCTAAGGCACTGCCCCTTCATGTCCTGTCACAAGCCCTGGCACACCCCTCTGTCAGCCCTGCCCTCCATCTAGCACTTGTCAGTTCAGGATTGCTCATGAATATTCATGAGCTTCCACTGCCAGTCAAGCAGATTATAAACAAATGCCAGCTTTTAATATGTCACCAAATTTCGACCTATCAATACATGGAAAACGAATTGAGCTGCAGCTATACAGTTCTTTAGGTAATTAGAGATTGCACACATGAAACTATTGAAGTACAAAAAACAAATGTAAAAAAAAAAAAAGACTGAACTGCAGCTTTAAACTGCCTTTACAGGTTACAAATAGTGCTATGCAACCTTAAAATGTTTACAAAATGAAATATGAAGCAAAATGTAGGTGTTCTTATTTTATACACAGGCTTTCCACTTTTTGTCCCCAGTATGCAACTAAAGAGCCTGCTTGTAATGAGAAATAGGAAGTTTATAAATAAAGTTGTAGGTTTATTTTACAGCAAATTTAGAACTAATAAATAATTATGCAGCACTGACGGCTATACATTGCGGGTGGGTATGGCATTAGGTTCTTTACCAAACAGCTATGGGTTTTTTGTTTTTGTTTTTTCGAAAACAGGATTTGTAGGTTTTCAGACATCCCGATTTCTGTTCAGATATTCCACTAAACATCTTCTCACATCCAGTAAAAGTAGGTTCCTTTCCTTCTTCGGATGTGGACACAGTGAAGGCAGTACAATCTCCTGGGTTTAAGAAGGATAACACCTTTGGACGGAACTTAGGAATCGTCCTTAGAATCATCTTATCTTTGTGGATTGACATTTAGGTATCTTTTATTGAATGGGCCTGTATTTCACGACTCGTCTGGCAAAGTCACTGCGATTAAGAATACATTTATCTTCTCTCGGCCTGGTGCCACTGCCCCTGAAACGGCCAGTGTGGTTCTCAGCTGACTGGTGTCTGTGGTAAGCATTGTCCATGCCATGACGGCATTTATGAAGGAGCTAAATACTAGTATGTTTCTTTTCTGGGGGTGAAGGGGGACCTCTGTAGTGACCTCAAATTTCTGTCCCACTCCCTTAAGACCTCTGTCTACACTTGACTCTTATGCAGCCTTACCCATAAGCCCTAACCCTTTAATTTTTTTTTTTAAGGCAGCTTTAAATTGAAAGTGCTTCACTTGGTTTTCTCCTCAAATCTCAAGAATTTTTGCAGAGCGTAGCATATGGGAATATGCAGGTATGCTTCCTTTAAGTCGATTGCCACCCTAAAATCCTCTAGATTTAATATGTTGAGGACAGATTTTATTATGAAATGTTTTTGGCCTGAACACTCCTGATGCTTTTGGAATCATGAACATGGAGTATGTTTGTTCTTTTCTTGATGGTAGTACCGTACAGATCACTCCATCCGCCTTGAATTTTTGCAATGCGTATCTCAGTATTTCCTTTTTGGACATACTTGTGAAGGGATGATGATGATGATGATGATGAACCTTCTTGCAGGCTTTCCTGTGAATTCTATTTAATATCCTCCATCAGCTGATGGACCCAGCTATCTGTTATCCGCTGCCATGGTTTAGCAAAATGTCAGTCCTCCACCTATTTGTTGACCGCCGGTTGGAAATGTGCTTCTCGGTCAGAAAGATGTTGAGCTTGGGACACCCATTGATCTTCTCCTGATCTGGTCCTGGAGGAAGACGACTGCCGTCTGAAGTTCTTGAATGATCTGTATTTTTTTCTGAGAAGGCCGTAGGCCAGTAAAATATGATACGTGGGTTTTTGTAGCTCTTCTGTCTTGGGGTAAGGCTCTTCCCTTGTCATCTGCCAACTTGTCCACCAGTATTTCCAATTCCGCTCCAAATGAGCCTTAGAATGGCATGGAACAAAGTTTGTTCTTAGAAGTGGCGCCTGCTATCCAAGTTTTGAGATATAATGCCCTGCGGACCACTGTTGAAGAAACCATGCATTTAATGGTTAGGCGGATGGACTACATGGGACGCAATGTCAGATTAGCCAGCTGCAGCACTCTCAGCCGTGGCATCTCAGCAGTGCTGCGGGGGGTTGGGTGGTCCTGGGGATGCTGATTAAACATCACTGTACCAGCCGCCAAAGAGGTAAGCAATTTAGTCACCCTTGAATAGGCAAACCAGCCTCACGTGATAGCTGGCCCCTTCCTGTGGCTTTTGTGCATAGAATAGGGTGCTCGTGACCCCCTTCTCCCCAGGTAACCCCCTCTTAGGAGGTTACCTGTTGGTCTGAGACCCCCTAAGGGAGTTTCATAAAAATAGGACTCTAATCCTAGCAAGATCCTATCACCAGGGAGGAGAGGGGGAGAAAAAAAACACAATACTGCACATGTTAGGCCTCATTCAGGGTGTCAGCTGCAGGACTCGGAGGGAGGGCGGGAGGCAGGCAGTGCGGGAGTTTGCTGGCCGATCTGTGTTTATCCCCCAGCAGACTTTTCAGCGTTGGGGAGGGGGCGGGGTTACACACGGCAGGGTAAGTATCCAAGTTGCAGTCATGAAATCATTCTGAAGAATGATTTCATTGGCTGCCTTGGTCCCTGTGACGCTGCTGCAGCTCCAAAAAACGAAATTTTCGTTTATTGAAACTGTAGTCAGCTTCAACTCCTGGCTTCGGAGACAGGGCGGTTGCTACCCTGAAAACCAGTATTCAAATTGAATACTTTGTTTCTCACGGCAGCACGCACGGCAGCACGCACGGCAGCACGGCAGCACGCCCTCCCTCCGAAGCCAGCACCCTGAACGAGGCCTAAAGGGGGAGGTGCCCTATATGCTGTAGGGCAGGTGCAAGCTTTTTCCTGTACTACCTCAGTAGGTGGAGTCTTTAATCCATGATGCTGCCAGATGGACAGAGAGAAAAAAAGGATTTCCGAGGAGTCCAAATGTTTGATGCTAGGGGTAAATGTGATTGCTTTTAATAAGGGTCAAGCCAGCCATTACCCCTACCTGTCAATAATACATTTGTATCATGTATCTGTCTGATAGATATAGATAGATAATGTAGCCTGGTTCTAGAACTTCAGTGACCAGGGGTTAATGTGTTCAGATGAAAATGTTGCTAGTTGTATGTGACCTTTCCATGTAACTATTTATATGTAACTAAAGTAATGTTGTATTTCAACCCACCAATCAGGGGCTGGGTCATATTGAAGACGCCTGGCTGCAACTCTATTATTGTAACCTTGTTGTGGCATGGGGTTTAAAAAGGTGGGGAGGGAGACCCTAGTTCTATGTCCCTGGCTGTTGCAGATGTAGAGTTCCAGCGGTCCAAGGCCTGAAAACCAGTCCCTGTAGGCACTGTGTGGGAAAAGATTCTCACTGAGGTCTCTGCAACTTCTCCTACAGGGTATTTCCCAGTTACCCCAGTTGGGAGTGTGTGTTGTCTGTTTATGCATAGTTGTGGATACCTTTTTTTCCAATAAATTAAATTTTATCAACTCTGTTGTTCTGTCAGGTAAATTGATCCCTGGTATGATAAACCTGGTCTCCGTGAAAATATCAATATCTGCAGAATCTGAATTTCAAGAGGGAGAAGACAGAACCATCTTTCTAGATTTGAAGACACGGTCTGGACATGTCGGTGCCAAAATATATGAGGCAACCGAGGGACATGGAAATTATGACCCTACAGGCATGTGATCACTTGTGTTGGTCAGTGTTGCAAAAAAGACACCCTGATGCCTGGAATAGAAGAGCTGTAGACTTCTAAAATGGAAATGGTGTAGGCAGTCTTCTTTAGAAAATAGCAAAAAAAAGGCGTTCGGTTCACTGGACATAAGGGCCTCTAGCGTGCCAGCCTTCGTGACGTTCAGGAAACACTGAGAAATCACACTAAAGCCGAAAAGTTCTGCTCAGACTTTCTCAATGATGGTTAATGGTTAATTGGAAATTAATACATTGCTTGTATAAATAAACAAATGGCAGATCAATCTATATTTATTGCTTGAATTGTTATCCTCTACAAACACTTACATAGTGTTCATAAATGGTAATGGTGATGCATCTAGTTTATAGTATGTCTGCTGCAGACTTTTTTTTAATGAATCTAGATATATTTTTCTCCCTACTACAGATTAGCTCCTGTAACCACCATAGTGTGCACCATTACTTCACAAATACATTTCTACTGAGCCCAACAGGGCTACCAGTGAGAGATAGACAGATATAGATATAGCACTGTTTAGCCCAGTTCAAATAAAATGTAAACAATGAAAATAAACATTACATTTATAACATACACACAAAGAAAATCTAACCATATTTAAAATATAAATTTGAAACTATGAGGTATTATACAGATCTATATCTATACAGATAGATACGCACAAATGTATACGCATGGTTCTTTAAAATCAGCATATGGCCCCGCTCACTGTGCCTGCTACGCGACGTGCGCGTGCTTATATGCGTGCGCACGTTCGGCACTCTTTGATGTTCGTGTATTACAGTTTTCAGTCTACAATCGACTCCTGGCGGCGAAGTACAGCGTTGACGCTGATACACTTGAGGGACACAACTCAAGTTGTAATTTCGTGCGGCAGCAGCATCACGTGTATTTTGCCAGCCAATGAGTGAAATATAACAAAAGAAACACCCTACCCATGTCTGGGTCCCGCCTACAAGTAGCGTCATTCAGTCTGCTGGGGATGAGCACACATCGCTCAGCAGACCGAAGCGCGCAAACGTGGGCGTGCGCGCCAGGTCGTGAAGTAGGCAGAATGAGCTCGGCCTAAGATTCCATAGCGAAGAGGTTGTTTACCTTGCACCGTTGTTTCTTACTACGTCTACTGTTTCACCAACAAAGAATCTGTCCTTCACATAAGCAAAGATGTCCTCGCACAACTCATGTATACGCTGGCGGCTGACAAGCGTGGAGAGGTACAACACAGGGACGATCAAGGGCTCAGGGAAGCTCTGCAGGCTCCGTCTAACCGTCTTCTCTGACTCAAGTGCTTCTTGATAGGTAAGCCCAGATTTTCCCGTGAAGGAGCAGCTCCACACCAGGCTGTTGCATAGAATAGTGCGCTCAAAAAACTCACTGCATGGAACAGAAAGGAAAATAGCATTTGTCCCACAGAACATGGATCCTTCATGCATATTAAAGCAGTGGTCCTTCCAAAATACATTTAAAACAATGTTAATATTTTGATAAATTATTACACTTAAACTAAAAAAAATAAAATAAAAAGTAAAACATGATTATGAACTCCGAAAGATAAAAAAATTATTAAAATGTCAAAGTTAATTGGCTTCTGAAAATTCTACTGCCATTGTAATCTGTACCTGGGAATGTTCTTTGGAAAAAATTATGATGCTACCCTTATATAAAAATCACCAAAGGAGAATATACTGCTCTCTAATATAACAAATAATCAACAGTGTTGGATATATAGTATATATATTAAACTAAGTACCAATTTGGTACTGGGTGCAGTCTGAGTGCTGAACTGAAATCTATTTTCAAGGTTTAGAGGGAAGGCTGGTGTTAGCAGCCAGTCTCTAAAAAATAAGCACTCTAATGATGCACACCAAGGTTTATTTAAAACTTAACATTTATTATGTCTGCTATTAATACTGTACTTTAGAGCACGTGAACAAATAAAAAAAAATTAGTTTTATTTCATTTTCCTTAAAACATTTGTGAGGAGATAAGTGAAGAAATGTAGTGTGTCTCATATCAAAAAATTTTTTTACACATAACACCAAACTTAATGATGTCTGATATCATAAACTTGTCCAGAACTGGGTCTATGGCGCTGTTTTACTAGTAACCCACCAGCAAATGAATGAGATGTAATACCCACTATACCACTATGATGAGACCAAGATCTGATTATCTAAATATAAACGCTGTGACTAACACAGCACAGCTCTAACATCACTGTATAATTTTACTTCTTCTCTGGTCACAACAAGTCAGTATTGATAAAATAAACAAGGAGCTGGCTATCTAAATATAAACGCTGTGACTGACACAGCACAGCTCTAACATCACTGTATACTTTTACTTCTAATCTAGTGCCAAAGATACAGCATAATTGGTATGTGGGAGTAATTCAATTATTGGTGGGTAGTAGCAATGCTAAAGAATAAGGCTTATTGGCATGTAGATAGATAAGTGGTATTATCATTAGGCCTCGTTCAGGGTGCCAGAGACAGGAGTTGGAGGGAGGGCGTTCGGGAGGACGGCAGTTTGCTGGGCGATGTGTGTTCATCCCCAGCAGACTGTTTCAGGAGTTGAGGAGGGGCGGGGCTACAGACGGCAGGTTAGGAATCCAAGTTGCAGTCATAAAATCATTCTCAAGAATGATTTCATTGGCTGCCGAGGTCCCAGTGACGCTGCTGCAGCTTCAAAAACCGATTTTTTCGTTTATTGAAACCGTAGCCAGTGTCAACTCCTTGCTTCAGAGACAGGGCAGCTGCTACCCTGACAACCAGTATTCAATTTGAATACTTTGTGTCCCACGGCAGCTCGCACGGCAGCACGCCATCCCTCCGAAGCCTTGATTTCAAGACTGCAAATTGGATCCCTAACCTCAGGTCTGTAGCCTCGCCCCCTCCCCGCCTCCTGAAAAAGTCTGCTGGGGAGGATGAACACACATCGCCCAGCAGACTGAACGCCCTCCCTCCCGAACGCCCTCCCTCCAACTCCTGCCTCTGGCACCCTGAATGAGGCCTCATGCACAGTAACCTACAATGGCTATAATAGCTGGCACAATTGATACAAGAAAGCAATGCACTGCTACAAATCAAATGTAAATCTTGCACACAGCGGCGCTAGTAAAACGCCGATACAACCTTGCTGGAACACACGGCATACTGCTTACAGATCCTCCTCCTGAATTGACGCGATTACGTCATACGCCCAACCGGTTTCTCTCCCACCTGGAGCTTAGTCAGGGGCGAGTGATTGGCAGGAGTTACATTGCCATATTTATAATGGTATGGTTGTTATGGGAACCCTGTTCCAATCGGAACATGCCTATCATTTAAAGGTATCCCATTAAAACCTGGTGGCAATGTATATACTGCCCATCTGTGATCTATCATATCAGTAGCAGACCCATATTAAAATAGATATTTAACATAAAATATTTTTTGTTGGGCAAAAAGTTTGTGGACAAGATGAGACCCCAAGTGATCTCATTATAAGGAACAGCCATGTTCAGAGGGTTACTTGGCAGTAGAGGGAAACAAACAGGGAGGGGGAGGAGAGAGAAAGCATAGGACCAATTGAATATTAAAATGAAGTTAGAGAACTTGGTATAGTACTATAGTATAATGATAAATCAGTACTGTGTTGTTTTTTTGATAATATATCATTAAAAGGGATAGTCAATTTTTACACGGTGAGTAGACATAATGGGATATTCAGGCTGTTGAATAAATTGGATTGGCAAGGTTAGTATATTTATTTGCTTAGACCACTTAAATGTGGCCCGATCTTAAGGATGAATGGATGTTAAAGAGAGGTTGTATAATTCTCATCAAATGAATGGGGTGAATGTGAACCCTCGTTAAGTCCTGATGGACTTCGAGTATTGAGTCTATATATCCATTTTGATTCCTTTTTAAGCAACCTATTGTCCATTTCACCACCTCTCATTGTATTCTTTAGATTTTCAATTCCTACAAATTTGAGGCAGGTGGCATCTCCTTGGTGAAATGTATTGACATGGCGTGCCACCGGAGGGTCCAATTTATTTTTGACTGAGTTCACATGTTCTAATACACGTCTCCTGAGTTCCCTTATTGTTTTACCCACATATCTTACACCGCATTCGCAAATCAGATACATAACATTTGAAGTTTTACAATTGATATATTGTCTTATATCATATTGTCGTGTTTTTGCAGTATTCGTGAATGTCTTAGAAGATTTAATATATTGACAAGCTTTGCCGTTTTTACATTGGTATGTCCCTTTTAATGAAGATGAAAGCCAAGTAGTTGTTGGTTTGCGTTGAAAGTGACTATGAATTAGTTCGTCCCTTAGATTTTTTGAGCGGCTGCTCGTGATGCCGGGAGTCTCTTTTAAGACCTGAGTTAAGTCCTCATCGGATTTCAATATATGCCAATGTTTGGCGAAGATGGATTTGATGCGTTGCCATCTGGAATTATATGTGCCTATGCATCGAATTTCTGTGCTTGAAGGTTTATTATTAGGTAGCAACAGTGTATCCCTGTCACTTGACAGAGCTCTATTGTAGGCTCGTTTTAGACTCGCCAAATAATAGCCTCGATTGAGGAATTGTTGTTTGAGGTCATTAGCTTGTTTATGAAACTCCCTCGCTGTAGAACAGTTACGCTTGATACGCAGATATTGCCCAGAGGTAATACCCTTCAGCAGTGTCAGTAGATGTTGGCTATTTGCTTCCAATAAACTTAGTTGCAGTTTTTTTTCTAAACACAGTGGTCTGAATTACATTAGTCTCATCTTTGGAGATCCTTAGGTCCAGGAATGTAATCTCCTTCTTACTATATTCAGTTGTCAGTTTGAGATTGAGTGTTCATATTTAGTATTTTTACAAATTCAATGAATAGCACTTCTGGTCCATTCCATATTAGTATGATATCGTCAATGAAACGAACCAATAAATCTATATGGTCAGTGTATCTTTTTAGTCCTTCAACGAACATATACTGAGACTCCCACCCGCCCAGGTACAGATTGGCATATGTAGGGGCACATGATGTCCCCATAGCAGTACCCTGGGTCTGGTTGTAGTATGTGCCGTCGAAGAGGAAGTAATTATGACTCATGACAAAATGTAGTAATTCCATAATTAATTCATTATGTGGTCACAACTACGATTTCTTGTAGACACGAAGAAATTGCAAGCAGTTAATCCATTAGTATGAATAATACTGGAGTACAGCGATTCCACGTCTAGTGTAGCTAGAACGGTGTTCTCATCAGTACAAATTCCATTAAATCTCAATAATGTATCCTTAGTGTCTTTAATGTACGACGGTAAGGCGACCACAAAGGGTCGTAGAATTCTGTCCAGATAAATACTGCTCTTTTCAGTTAGACTGTTGTTCCCCGACACTATAGTTCTGCCTGGTGGTCTTTTTTGGTTTTTATGTATTTTTGGCGGCGTATACTGTAGAAAGTAGCTGTTGTCAGGGATTTGACTGACATAAATTCAAATTCCTTTTTGTCAATTAGTTTATCAAGCGCTGTTTTCAGCATTGAGTTAAGGTCACTCCTAAATTTGATCGTAGGGTCATGATCTAAGATACAATAAGTATTTTTGTCTTTTAAAATTAGTTTAGTTTCATTAACATAATCATCAGTTTTCATTATTACAATATTGCCCCCTTTGTCGGATGGTTTTATCGTTATATCATTCCGTGACGTTAGATCCTTCAGAGCAACATTTTCCTCTTTGGTGATAAGGTGGAGCTGCAATGTTAATTTCTACCTAAATTCTTATTCTTTCCCTGATTTTCACTGTCACATCCTCACTGGGATTGCGCCCTTTTTATCTGTTCTACAGGCATAAATAAAACCCTTCTAAAACATTAATAAAAAATAAAAAAAAACACATTGCTGGTATGTAGCAAGTCACTGCATAAAATATAGATTTCTCGTTGGCTGCGACACCTTTTAGGACACCAACATCAGAGTTCTTCATGTAAGAAATTATAGTGTACAAAACTTTTAAAACCTCACGTTTCTTCTTCAAATGTACACTATACTTTCATATATAAAGAATCTTAATATTGGCCCCTGAAGGATATCGCAACCTACAACAAATGTACATTTCTACAGGACCAATGCAGACATTAGAACTTGGAACTACAGAAAAAGCCATGCAAAATGTTAATACACATGAAAAAAATTCCTTACGCACACAAACATCAAGAAGTACTCTCAAGTGGATTCATTAAAAACAAACAACAATTGAATGGCTTTGTTGGACTAACTACATTTTAAGCTGCATGTTGTTTTGGGGGCATGTGTAAGATCTAGCCCAGCATTCGTACTTTTGAGTAAGTGCTTCCTGCACTAAAGCATGCACCTAGTGGGGGATTTGGGTTATATTAAAGAATCACAGTCACCATAAAAATATTTTATATAAAAAATTTGAGATTTTCTTTAAAGCGGAAATGTATGAGGTGTGATCTAGTGTTGAACCAAGGTGCATCAATTTTTCTGTGTGGACAGGTTACATTTTGATATGGCATTTAAACATTACAACAGCTACCTGCCAAATTGTGAAAAATCAGCTGGCCTGCAAACGCATAAAAAAACCACATCCATTCGTTCTTGCTTACATTACATACTTCTACTAACAGACCACTTTGATTGTATTAATTAGTTACTTAAAAAATTACCTAAACTAGGGAGGCCCTGGAACTAGCCTGTGTTCTTACCACCTAAAAATCCCTTTGGTAATATGGTACTACAGTAATTTAAATTGTCCGCCAGCAATGTCCTTGCTAGTGAGCGAATAAATAAGAGGAATTTCACTATAAAATCACATTCAGTGACCAGTATCTACTTTTTACTATAGGAACGTCAAGGCTGATTGACTTTAATTGGGAAGTGCCTGGTAGTAAGATTTCGCTGCTAATACTTCAATGGATTCAGCTGGGGTTTTTTTAATTTATTTTTTAAAGGACAATAATAAATATAAATAAATATAATTCTAGAGGGTGGGAGGAGTAGCCAGGCTTCTAATAGCTACTTGAATAGTGGAAGTCACTGTGCCTGGCTAAGGCTGCAAACCTGTTGCGGCCGGCGGCGCGCGCGGCCGCAGGCCACCAGACCCTTACCCGAATGGTCCTTGCCCCCGCTGCGTCCTTCCGGCAGGGCTGACTACATACTGTGACGCGTCAGCCTGCTGGAGCTACAACCTCCTTGTGCTTTTCAACGCTGACGGGAGAGGGGGGGCGGGAGTGGGAGGAGGGAGGGTGTGGTAGGGGGCGGCTGAGGTGCGAGGGGGGGCGGGAGTGGGAGGAGGGGGGGGGCAGGAGGGGCGAGTACGCGAGTCAGCCAATGGGGTTGTTCGTTGGGAGTTTTCAAACTGAAAACTACACCGGCGGCAAAGTGCAGCTTTGACGCTGCTACAACACAAAATGATTTTTCGGGCTACAGTAGCGCCACGTGAGCTGGTTCAGCGAACAAGCTCCGTGAGACGTTCGCCATGCCCCCCCGCCACGTCCTCAAACGCCGCAACCCAACTCCTGCAGCCAAGGCACAGATCGCTGGGCTGCATGAGCGCGCGGCGGAGGCGTGCACGGACGCTCGCGGCTATAGCATCCACCCTGAACTCTGCCTACGAGCTGCTCTCACTCTTTGTGAATGAGAACTGAAAGCTGATTGGCTGAAAAACTTTGCAAGGTGCCAAAAATTCCGGCCCATTACTGATTGGATAATGCCCGGAATTTTAACCAAATCAGAGCAGGGATTTCAATTTAACAGCTTTAGCCTATACTCTTATATATAAATCAGGTTTGTATCCTGTTCATAATTTATAGACTGCAGACAATGTGCTCAGAGAATATCTCATAGCTCAAACTGACCTAGTGAGCATTTGCTGCTGCGTCATTTTTACAGGTTGAACTAAACTTCTAAAAGACTCAACTGCACTGTCTTTGGTTTAGAGTAGCCATAAGACTTTTCTATAATGTGAATTAGGCTACGCTTATAGTGCCGGCGACACGACGGTCAGGCTATGGTCGCTGGAAAAATCAAAGAGTGATGACTTCCAGTAATCGCGACCAAACTGTCACGTCACACTTGCTATAAGTGCACGCGACGGCGGCAATGCAGTTGTTTTGCCGCAACGTTGCGTCACTGTCGCCAGCAATATAAACGCAGCCTTAGAGAGCCAAAGAGCCTGAGGAAGCCGTCCAATCGGCGAAACGCGTTGCTCTAATTCGTGGAAGTCTTTTGGACCACTGGGGCTTCCGTAGCTGAGGGGAGCAGTCCACAGTCACAGCCGCGCCAGGAACCGTCATCGATTCCAACTCCGGACGCGGAGGAGAGAGCAGCTGGGGACCGGTGCAAACCGCAGCCACGAGAACACACCAGCTTTATGTAAATTAGCATGTGAGTGCATTTATTGTGGATTTTATTGATGTGCATTAAACGTTGAAGTTTTAAAACGAGCACTGCTGATCCCAGTACATTATTTTGCCTCACCCACGCCCCTCTCTGTAACGGGGAGGGGAAGAAGCCCAGAACGGGGGAACTAGAATTGAGACCTGCATTGAACCCCCTGCCCGCGAGCAGGAACGCATACAACACCCCTGGGAGTATCTCTGACGGGGAACATAGGTGTATGCCTTAAAGACAACTGCCCTGCGACTTTACTCACACTGGGCCGTGTGAGTATTTATATATTTATATTGTGTATTACCACGACCCCTCCTGCACTTAACTGCGGAAGGGTAAACCATCTATCACAAAGATACCATCTTGGGACAAGGTTTACACAGGGCCGTGTAAGCATACATCATTGATTATATTTATTTTACTCTACACCGTCCCTTTCATTTCCTGTACTGGGTTTACTCTGTTGAATCGTCTGTATTTGTCCTATCTGTACATCTACTTATCCCTCGCTCCCCCTACTTTGTTTTGTCTATACGTTTCCATAAGGGCTTTGGATCATCCCTTTATTAGGGGTAGAAGCAGAAGGGTTTGCAAGAACGACTCCGCACCATTAGCAAATAACCACAATAGTTGGTTTCAACGCTCTTCTGAGATTCTGTCACTTAAGGTAAGCGCCTGGTTCTTCTATATTGTTAGAGAGCCAAAGACCATTTAAAAAAAAAAAAATTTTTTACCAAAAAACGTTTTTTGACTTACAACGTTATTGTTCCTGTTCTAAACAAACAGATGTACAGGGAATCCCTGAGGTCAAGGACAAAACATTTGCTTTTTAATGTCCGAGCAACCAAGTAAATTCAACTCAATAGTTTCATCTCGTAGACCAGTGTTTCCCAACTCCAGTCCTCAGGGACCACAACAGGTCAGGTCTTAAGGATATCCCTGCTCCAGCACAGGTGCCTCTGTCAAAATGACTGAGCCACTGATTGCTCCAGCACTGGTGGGTCAGGGATATCCTTAAGACCTGACCTGTTGGGGTTCCCTGAGGACTGGAGTTGGGAAATAGTGTCGTAGACTGTACCGATGCAACACAAAAAGCAACTCCTACAGAATATAGTGTTGAATAGTGTGTACTGCACACATACCAGGAACATATTTTTATTGTATATTTTCTCCTTGGTGTTTACATGTATGCATTATTCCTTCTTATCACTATGTACAACGTATACCTTAAAGCTGCAGTTCAGTCTTTTTTGCATTTATTTTTTTACTTCAATAGTTTCATGTGGGCAATCTCTAATTAGCTAAAGAACAGTGTAGCTGCAGGTCAATTCGTTTTCCATGTATTGATAAGTCGAAATTTGGTGACATATTAAAAGCTGGCATTTGTTTATAATCTGCTTGACTGGCAGTGGAAGCTCATGAATATTCATGAGCAATCCTGCACAGACAAGTGCTAGAGGGAGGGCAGGGCTGACAAAGGGGTGTGCCAGGGCTTGTGACAGGACATGAAGGGGCAGTGCCTTAGCAAATGGCTGTTAAAATAGAATACAAGAAAATTGGTCTTTCAAAGTTGTTTTTTTAAAAACAGAAAATGCTAAAAGTATTTTTTCTTACTACAGAACTGATTTATTTAAAAAAACACACATGCAGGATATTGACTGAACTGCAGCTTTAAAGTATAATTTTATTAATGCACAATTGTATGCAATAAACTGTACTGTATCTGCGACTTTCGGTTATACACAATACTAGAACTTTTACATTTTACTGATATTAAAAAAACAAACTATTTTAAGTTGCCTCATTATGTTATTGAAAATGCAATTTTTCGACATCTATGTTATATACCCCAAGAAAATAAATACAAATATATTAATATTTAATCAATAATGTTTAAGCAGTGGGCTCCAAAATAATAATAAAATATTTTTTATTATTATTACTAGTTGTAATATACTAAGAAGGAATTTTTATTTTAGTAATGTGTGTGTGTGTACACAGCAGAATAACCGTGTACTTGCAGGGCAAGTAATGTCCAATTACTGTACATTTTACCACTTTATACTCGTGTGTAAAGTTACTAAACAAAAAGCATGTATTGCAAATCTATGACAGCAAAGGTGTAAAAGAACCCCAACTGGCATGGTGATCATTCAATATCACATAAAAGCAGTTGATAAACAAGAGAAAATGTCACTTAGTACAAAATACCAGGGTGGTGCAATATGGAAACATCAAAAACCCAGCAGAAACCCCACAAAACAGTTGCCCCTTTGACGGTATTAAAAGAGAAACGTAAGGAAAAAGTAAACCGCATGCCTCAGATTCATAACAAAACAATAGCGCGAACAGCCACATGTCGTGCTGCATGTGTGTGGGCTTTGGGGAGAATCCCACTGAGACCATCCTGGTGTGTGAGGGTTGAAACTGTAATAAACAGATAAGTACTGTATGTCCAAACATCACAGCAAGATGTTCTGTAGTCTCAGGTATTTTACCTTTGCCATAGATTAATATTATGGGGTGTATTAAACGTAGGCCTAACTACCAACAAGTGTTGTAGTTTGCACAGGAAAACCATCCAAAATATTAACAGCTTGGAGGTACAAATCTTCACAAAGAAAAAAATAACCATGTTTTTAATTATACACCGCACCTCAACCTACTGACTTTCTTATCGGTGACATTTGGGGTTAAGCGCACATAGAAATGTATGGATGGGGGCTTCACGATGTTTGCAAGCCCTTCTGGCAAGGGAGGGGTTAAGGTGGGGATCCTTTTGAAGGCTTTGACCCCGACTTTGAGTAGGCTTATCACAACGTGAGGGAGCACACTTAAACCTACGGGGCAACCCGAAGCGGTCTGTTCTAGGCAGCAGCCCCCCCCACTAGTCTAGAATTCACCGGCTGTAAGAGCAGACGTAAAACAAAAATAAGACTATGAGCCATTGAGGCGTTGGGGCGCCCCGGGTTTCTTACTCGTAGTCCCTGAAGATCTCGTTGGTGACCCGGCAGTGGAAGACCCGCTCGCTCGGCTGGAGGTCCGGGGGCGGCCGGTGCCGAATGAATGGCTTCCTGTGCAGTAACGGCATGTCCTCACCGCGTCAGGCTGGGGAGACACAGGCCACACCGGGTCAGGGGGTAAACAGAGAGGAAATCGGCCGGGATAAAAAGGGCATACCGACTAAACGTTTACAGAGGAAGGGGCAGATGTTAGCCGAGGGATTAATGGGAGGGCAGATCTGCCGGTAACTGGGATAAATAGATGGGTATGTGGTTAGGCCGGTATCCTCCTGTGGCGGCGCCAGTTGGGGCAAGTAGGCCGGTAATTCCCTGTATCAACAACCCGACGTTAAAGAGGTCAACCCCACATATGGCAGACACCTACTATATCTAGGGGGGGGAGGGAGGGGGGCAGTTAGCCTGCCCGGGGTATTAAACCGGCCCTGTCTCCATACACAGAGCCGCGGTGCTGGGTCCGTCCGGCAGGGAACTTCCGGCTGTTAGATGAGGAGGAGTCACGCGGGCTGAGAGTCTGACCTGGGACACTGGCTGGCGGGTTGTTGGTACCTTGGCTCGGTTCAGAGCTGGCGGGAGAGGGAAGTGAGCGCCGCCGGATCTTCCCCTATTGTGTGCTGAGCTCACCATGCGCTGGGTTACAGTGTGTGACAGCATAAGCACTTCCCTCCCCTGCACTCACACTGCCGAGTCCTACTCCCATTGGTCTAAGTGTGACCACGGACCCTCCAATATAGAGTTTATGAAAGTAGGTACCAGGAGTGAGCTGTCTACTTTATTCGTGGGTCACGAGCCCCTTGCCCGCTGTTAGAAAACGAAAACACCATTGAAAGGGAAATATAAAACATTAGGGGTGTTATTATACCTTTCATAACTTGATGCAAACGTTTGTTTCTTTGCATTCGTTTGTGATGACATTAATGATGTTTACTTCTATAGCGGACCTCTTGGGCATATATGTTAACCCTTGGAGTGCTGAAGGTGCCATGGCATTTGGCACATAACAGCAAAGAATATATTAAGGCTATAAAAGTGAATAAAAACGGCTCTGATACTACCCTAATAGAGGGCCCCTAAATGCACCCAAATTGTGCACTACGACGGATTCCAATGTCTGCTGCTCAACCCTAAGGCTGCGTCCATAGCATGGGAAGCCGTGCGGACGCTCCGTGCTGAGCCCCTGCATCCTCAATGAGGATGCCTTTAGAGGGGGCTCACGCGAGCGTCCGCAGGCGTGCTGAGGAGTTGGATTTTTCAGCCAACAGCCAAGCTGTTTTTCAGAGCGCTGTCGGCTGAAAACATCCAATCAGCGCGAAGCAGTGTCAACGTCACGGCGCCGTGACGTTGACGTCGGTGCGTCGCGGGCGATTGGCCTAGCGATGTCACTGCCCCGCCTCCCGATCGCGCCCGCTGGCTCGCCTGCATGTGCATGAAATCGCACAGATTTCAGCAGGCGAGCGTCAGCGCGCCTCAGCACTACTACCCCCTCTATGGACGTGGCCTAAGCCTGGGGCCATGGTGCCGCAGACCGTGCGGAGGCATCCGCATGCTGAGCGATCAGATTACCTTAAAACGGTGATTGCGTCCATACAGCGGGAGGTGGCGCGCGTTGAACAAGAAATCAGTTGAAACTGATTTCTTAGCGCGACAGGCCGGTCACGTTAGCGCCCAGCTCCGTGACGCCCCTAGGCACGCCCCCCACGGGGCGTCTCCACTTGCCACAAATGCACCCGCTTCACGCAGGTGACGTCACGGCCGCGCACGGGCGAAGGCACCATGGCCCCAACCTAAGGATCTTTCCAGGATCCCCAGTAAGATGCAAAAGAGAGGAGATAACACATTTTCTGTGTCCCTTTGCAGCTTTCAAGTAAACTGTCTCCCTAGAGCTGCATGTTTTTCTCCTGTTCCAGCAGCTAACTGCCTGTGTGAAATGCAACATTATTGCTACACATGCCCTTTACACAGCCCTAGTTGGTTGCCCTGGCAACCTTTCAATCTTCATAGCCAGGAGGTTGGTTCAGGGCTCGTTCAGGGTGCCTGCTTTGGGATATGGATATGCCGACAGCCCCAGCGTTCTGTCGTTCAGTGGGCGTGTCTTTGACGTCACATGCTAATCCTCCCGGTCACAGACAGAGAGCAGGGATCAGTGTTGCAGTCTTGAAATCATTCTGAAGAATGATTTCATTGGCTGCCTGGGTCCCTGTGACGCTGCTGCAGTTCCAAAAAACGAAATTTTCGTTTACTGAAACTGTCGTCAGCGTCAACTCCTGGCTTCGGAGGCAGGGCAGTTGCTACCCTGAAAACAAGTATTCAAATTGAATACTTTGTTTCTCACTGCAGCAAGCACGTCAGCACGCCCTCCCTCTGAAGCCAGCACCCTGAATGAGGCCTAAGGCCTCGTTCAGGGTGCAGGCTTCGGAGGGAGGGCGTGCTGACGTGCGGGCTGCCGTGGGACACAATGTATTCAAATTGAATACTGGTTGTCAGGGTAGCAGCTACCCTGTCTCCGAAGTACGGAGTTGACGCTGGCTATAGTTTCAATAAACAAACCAATTCGTTTTTTGAAGCTGCAGCAGCGTCACTGGGACCTCGGCAGCCAATGAAATCATTCTTGAGAATGATTTCAAGACTGCCACTTGGGTCCCTAAGCTGCTGTCTGTAGCCCCGCCCCCTCCCCGCCTCCTGAACTCCTGAAAAAGTCTTCACACATCGCCCAGCAGACTGCCGCCCGCTCTCGCAAACACCCGCCCTCCAACTCCTGCCTCTGGCACCCTGAACGAGGCCTTAGCTCTGCTTGCTCCCCTGTCTTTCTGGCAGTTATAGTGGTCCTTAGACTGTTCTTGGCTGCCACAGGACAGTGTCTTTCTTTTCCCTACAAGCTGGATTTGTGAATACATTCCACCTCCATTACACCCCCGCAAGGCCAGCCTTTTTTTACCTTCCCCCCCATAACAAGGCACCTTCATCTAGAGAAGCCCTCTCTCACTACATACCACATCAGCATTTACCTTTTATAGTTCTGTTGACTCCCCCAATAAAGTTGAAGAAAATAGAAGGACTTTGTGTGCTTTCAAAAGGAGATGAGTTAAACCACTGGAGTCATTCACATCCTACATGTGACCCTGGTTCCAGAAGAGGTCCTTAGAAGTTTCTTTCCTTTGTCCCTCTGTCTGTTGGAGCTTCTGTTGAGTTTCCAACTTGATGCTTCAACAAGTAAAGGCTGGGAATTCCCCCCGTCACGGGATGTCTTCCCGCAATCAAGAAAAAGTGCATGGGGTGTATAAGGCCGCGCTTATAGTCCTGGCGACACTGACGTCACGCTGCGGTCGCTGAAAAATCAAATTGAATTGACTTCCAGTGATTGCGCCCAAGCAGTCACACAATCGTGTCGCTCCCGATATAATAAACTCACTCGACGGATTCAATGCATTTGTTTTGACGCAACGTCGCTGGGACTATAAGTGCGGCCCTAGGCCGCGGGAATGGTCAGCGCTTAGCCGCTGACCCGTGCGGAGGCAGCAGACTTACCCCCGGCAACCTTCATGAGGGCGGTTTTAGGGCGCGCTTCCGCAGGCGTGCGGAGGCGGAGGACACATTACAAATGATATTTTGTTGCTGAGGGGAGCGGAGGGCCGGTCACGTGAGCGGTTCACCCAATGAGGGCGAACCTGCTCCGTGACATCACTGGCCCGCCCCCGGACGGCGCGCGCTCTAAGGCCAGGGAAAGCTATCCTAAGTCTGCTGGCATGGGGAATAGAATAAAAGGCTGCACTTTATTTCTCACTAGCCATATTCCCCACACACTATAAACTAGACTCAGACTCCTCACAACCTTATGTATGTATGGAGTACCCAAGAAATCCTATACAGGTTCTGGGTGACGTGGACATTAACTGGGTATCCCCCTTAACAAGTACAGGGACACCTCACATCCCTATGCCCCATTTACCTTTCTAGTCTGTGCTGAAGCAGGGAATCCTAGCAGTGAGTCGCACAAGCGTTTTCAAGGGGAGATTTTGCCAGGACAAATGTGCCTATATGTATCCGGCAGTCTGACCTGATTCCCGGGTAAATTTTTGGGGGATCAAGCAACTCTGGACCCTAATTAGCTAGGCACATTCTTACAATAGAGTGAAGTCTCCCCCAACGGGGAGGGAAATGGCGGTGCGCAGCGTGCCAACAGGTGCCTCGTGCGCTCCGGAAGTAGGAAGTAAAACGGATGCTGGATCACGATTTCAAATGGAAAATTTAATGAACTGCAACAACATCAGTTAAAAAAGATCATCTTTAGAAGGAACTCTGACGCGTTTCGTGCATCTTCTGCACTCTGAAAAAAAAACCTTGAAACTCATAGCCCAGCAATCTCTGCTTGCTGGCACTCCTGGAAAGGTAAAAACACAAATTCTTTGTCGCATAATTTTACAATATCGTTATAAAACAGCTGGGCTCAAGAGCTGACACTCCTGAGCCCCAATACATAGATCAGAAGTAACCAAACGGGCTTAACCTTTATTAGTGAGCCTGGTTACCCCCTCACTGTCACACCTCCCCCCTCAAGATGAAGGCTCTGTGGCAGTCACCACATCAGGTGGCTCCGCAAGCCTGGCACTTCTTGAGGTTTTAGGCTCACTAGGGATATCCTGCCGGGAGAGTCCATCAGCATTACCATGCTTGCTGCCTTTCTTGTGTTGAATGGTGAAGTCAAATTGTTGCAGTGCAAGACTCCAGCGAAGCAGCTTGCCATTGTCCCCCGACACCCTTTGTAGCCAACTCAGAGGATTGTGATCTGTTATCACAGTAAATGACCTGCCATACAAGTAGGGCTGTAGTTTCCTCAGAGCCAAAACAATGGCCAGGCATTACTTCTCAATTGTGGCATAAGTCACTTCCATGGGTAGCAGTTTCTTACTCAGGTACACAATAGGATGTTTACCTCCATCCTCGCCCACCTGGATGAGTACAGCACCGATACCGTAGTCGGAGGCATCGATCTGCACAAGGAACTTCTTGGTGTAATCTGGTGCAGCCAGGATGGGAGCACTAACCAGTGCTGTCTTCAGTGCCTGAAAAGCTTCTTCACAGGCAGGAGACCAGGCTACCAGAACCAAGACTCGTTTCTGAGTCAAGTCAGTCAGGGGTTTAGCAATGGCACTATACTGAGGAACAAACTTTCTGTAATAGCCAGCGGTGCCTAAAAAAGCCATGACCTGCTTTTTGGTCCTAGGTACTGGCCACTGAACTATAGCTTCTACCTTAGCCGGCTCCGGCTTCAGGTGCCCTCCACCCACTCTGCGCCCTAAGTATAACACTTCTGCCATACCCACTGGACACTTTGTAGGTTTCAGTGTCAGCCCTGCTTCCCTGATCCTACTCAGCACCACTGCTACCTGAATCAAGTGACTCTCCCATGTATTGCTAAATACAGCAATACCATCCAGGTATACCCTTGCGTAACCCAGCATTCCATCCAGTAACCTATTGACCAGGCATTATTGGAAGGTAGCCCAAATGATCCCAAATGGCATCACTAAAAATTCATAGAGGCCACTTGGAGTAATGAATGCTGACTTCTGTGCCTCCTGGGTCAGAGGGATTTGTCAATACCCTTCGGACAAATCCATGGTTGTCAGATACTTTGCACCCGCAAGCTCATCTAAGAGCTCATCCGTTCAGGGCATGGTATAAGCATCCAACACCGTCTGAGCATTGAGCTGCTAGTAGTCCACCCCGAACCGAGTGGTTCCGTCCTTCTTAGGTACCAGGACTAGAGGACAAGCCGAAGGACTCTGAGTTGGTACAATTACCCCTAGGGCCAACATCTCTTCTACCTCCCTCTCTATACTGCCCTTCACCTCTGCTGATACTCGATAGGCATGCTTATGCAGAGGTTTCTGATCACCAGTGTCCACTAGATGGTCAGTAATATGTGTCCTGCCCAGCTTATCTGTGAACAGCCATCACTGATGCCACAATCTGTTTAAAATATTCCTTAGGCATATTTATATGGTAAGTCCTATTTCTACCTGTCTCTCCATCTAGCTGTACAACATAGTTGCACTCATTTATCCTCCTGAGTACCGTGTATGGTCGAGACCAGGCAGCTATCAATTTGTTCAGACGAGTAGGCTTCAGAACAAGCACTTGCTGTCCAGGGATGAATTCTCTGCTACAGGCATTCTGATCATACCACGTCTTCTGCTTGGTCTGAACCTCCCTGAAGTGTCCTGTGCCAACCCCATAAGCGTTTCTAACCGTCCCTGAGATCTACCACATACTTCAGCACAGAAGCATCCGTATTGGTAGTCTCCCCTTCCCATCCCTCACAGAATAGGTCAAGAGGTCCCCGTACCCTGCGACCATATAGAAGCTCGAAGGGAGAGAAGCCAGTAGATTTTTGCGGTACCTCTCGGTATGCACACAGCAAGTGCTGCAGGTGAATATCCCAGTCTTTTCCTTCAGCCTCTATAAAAGCTCAAAGCATCTGCTTCAGGGTACCATTAAACCTCTCACATAGCCCATTTGTCTGGGGGTGGTAAGGGGTCGTGCGCTGGTGCTTCACCCCGCACGAATCCCAGAGACACTGTAGCAATTCACTCATGAATTCCGACCCTTGGTCAGTTAGAATCTCACTAGGGAATCCTACTCTAGAGAAGATAACTAACAATGCCATAGATACTGCCCTCGCCTCAATGGTGGCAAGTGCCATAGCCTTAGGGTACCTCGTGGAAAAATCCACCACGTGAGAATGTAATGCTTGCTGAAAATGCTAGGGATCATCAGGGGTCCCACTATATCCATGGCTACTCTCTGGAAGGGATCCCCTATTACCTGTAGTGGGTTCAGGGGCACCTTCACACGATCACCCGCCTTACCTACTCGCTGGCAGGCATCACAGGACCGGCAAAACTCTGCCACTGCCCTTGATGCCCCCTGCCAGAAACGCTGCAATAGCCGGGCTCTCGTGCGAGTGACCCCCTGATGCCCCTCTAGTGGTATAGAGTGGGCTACCTGCAATAACTGCTGCCTATACTCCCTTGGAACCACTGTCGCCTACCAGTCCACACTATCTGGAACAGTAGAATCCTGCTCTCTATACAAGAGCCCTCAGTGCCATAAGAACCGAGCTGACCTACTCTCAGAGGTAGACTCAGACGCCCAAAGTCTCATGCCCTCTAAGCTGGGATCAGATCCCACGAGTCCCTAAACTAGGTCCCTAGCTCCAGTCACCCTCCGTCTGTCACTAAGTCAGGGGACGGGAACACAGGTAAATCAGTACATTGTCTCGACTCTGTCTGGCTAACCTGCCTGGTCTCCTCAGAGAGCTGGTGGTCCCAAATGCAGGGGGACAGCGAGATCCTTGCCCAAAGGCTCCCCTGCTTGGGCAAGTGCCCTGCTGCTTGGGCAAGTGCCCTGCTCTTGCTACTAGTAATCACTGCAACCAGAGCAACTTCCTCAGCAACTGGAGCAACTTCCTCAGCAAATGAAGAAACAAGGTGCCCTAGGTCGTTACCGAGGAGCACCTCAGTATCCAACCCAGGCAAAAACCCCACCTCCCTCATTCCACGTCCACTCCCCCAATCAATTAAGACCCGTGCAACCTGGATGGACCGCGGTCCTCCGTCTGGCATGGTCACCTGCATCCCGGTAACCGGGAGCAGATCCCCTGGCCTCACCATATCAGGTCGGACCAGAGTAATCTATGAAGGTCACTTGACGCAAATGCTTGTGCCGGACATTGTTGGATTGCAACCTGACAGTTGCAATCTGATGTCCTCCCGTCTCTGCTATTGTTCCACTGGCTGCAGGAGTAGATTCCCCCGTATGAGTCTTTGGCTGGACGGCTACACTCTGCTCCTCTGTGTGTGCCACTTGCACGGGGGCGACTGGCCTCGCAGCTGGAGAACATTGCCCCTGATGGGGATTACCGAATTTTGGCTTGTCCGGACAGTCAGGTCTGAAATGTCCCATTTTGTTACATTGGTAACACCTCCTTTCGTGCTTAAAATCTGCAATTTTGGGGGTACCCCCCTCAGGAACTGGTTTTGGCTTCCAGTGAGGTGTGCTTTTGGTCGCCCAAGCCAGACTGGCTCCTTCCTGGGCAGACCCTTTCTTGCGGGACAAAGCACGACTAGTAACAAAGTCATCAGCCAAGTTGGCTGCAGCATGGCAAGGCGCTGGTTTTCGGTCAAAGACCCAATCCCGCACCTCAGTGGAACAACTTTGGAGAAACTGTTCTTTACATATCAAGTCCAGCAAACTGTGATAGTGGCATCACATCGCTCCACCCACGGAGTCGAATGTTGAATCATTCAGGATGAAAAACGCATATAGGACTCTTTGCCAGTCTTTTCTCCTGAATGGAACATACCCTGGTATGCCTCTGGTGTGAGGGCATACTGGATGAGCAACAAAGCCTTGACATCTTGTAGTCATCGCTGTCCGCTGACGGGATGGCGTGGAAAGTCTCCAGAGCGACCCCCGACAGTAGCAGTGACAATTGTAAATCCCAGTCCTGATCTGGTATACAGAATCGGCGACACAGATTTTAGAATGCTTTTAGGTATCCGATCTTGTCCACCCCATCCACATACTTGCCAGAGCTGTGATGGGATGGCTGTGGCTGGGGAGGTATGGTAGAAGTTCTCTGGGTCCGGGGGGGGGGGGTGTAAAACTTGAAACGCTGCCATTAACTGCTACCGCTGCTCAAAAGTCATTCCAACTCCCCACTAGGCGAGGAGTGTGGTGATCCCTGTATCCGGGAGACCATTAGCCACTGCTGCCGGCATCAGGCACACAAACCGCTCCCTCGACATCCTCGATCTCCTCCGCCTCCGCTGCCCCCACTACCTCCAGGGCTGAAATGACTTCCGGTACCCTAGCTGGGCTATTGGACACTGCAACTGCAGTCGATGTGGTAACCACCTCAGATGAAGCTATACTTGCTTCATGTTGTTCGAGATCCTCCTCAAGCACCGTATTTGCCAGACCAGAGGTCGAAAGTCCATAGCTTTCACAACAGCGACAATCTTGGGACGGTCCCTGGAACTGAAATCGACATGACGTTCCTGACGCCACCACTCTCTTTCCTCCCGAGTATTTGAAATCACTTCACCGGGAGTTAGCGCCAAACAACCTGGAACTAAATTTGGCTTGCAATTCCAGCCGCAACCGCTATGTTCCTTTTTGGTGCCAAAAAGCTGGACTTAGAAAATATTTACTTTAAATTTCTGAAGCCGGTCTTTTGCCATTTCTCAGAGAGCATCTTTTGGTACATTCAAATTTGCCGCTGCTGTTCTGGCGCTTAAATCTGATGACCGGATTGGCTGAGGGATTCTTATAGTATTTCTGAGTTCATTCATGAAATACTACAGCCAATCCAAGCGTGGGAACTTTCTCACCAGCCAATCAGAGTGCTGCTAGTCTACTGAAGCCGGGAAAGCGTTTGCCACCTCTGCCACTTGGTAATCAGAAGCCACCCGCTGGGTCAGGCTCCTCCATGTCTGATGATACAAATAGTGGTCCCGAGGACCTCCATCCATCTCAGAACATGGATACTTGAGCCTTTTCCTCCTGCCCAAATGTTCTTCACACCTGTCAACCTTTGGTGGCTTTCATGTCCGATGTCTGAGTAGATTTACTGGCACCAAGTTTGTGTTACGCCGGAGTAGCCCGCAGACCAGACCTGTCCCTAGAACTGAGGTGGCAGGTATGAATACACACACCGACAGAGCGAGGGACGTGTCCGGGTTGTGGTATTAGATGGTGCCAGGCCAGATGGAGTGTATTGCGTGAATACTTGCCGGTACCGTTTTCCCAGAAGAATGGTCGTTGCCGTTGCCGAGATCAGGGGTAGGAGACGTATAGGAGGATGGAGATGAGTGCCGTGGTCGAAGGGAGCCAGAAGGTACGTAAACAGGAACAATCCGAAGTCGAGAGCCAAAAGGGGTAGTCTGCCAAGCCGCGTCAAAACCGAGAGAATCAAAGAACAAGCACTGTGAAACACCCATACAAAAACTATGACGAGCGAGGAAGCACAGAACAGAGAGGGTATATAAAGCTGGAACAGCCAACCAGGAGAGGGGGCGTGCCTGGAGGAGCCCAGGGAGCTTCAGTGCATTGGATGCTGTTCTTAGAGCACAGGTGACACTCAGCAAGAGCCAGATTGTAACCGTGCTGTGTTTGAGGGCGGAGCCTGAGTGGGGATAAGTTCAAGGGCTTTTGTGTGTGCGCTGTAAGTCCGACGTGCGCATGAGAGGAAGCAACGTGGGGTGCGCACGTGGCGGCGATTCCGCGCCAACGGCTGCGGCGCAGAGCGTGGAGGAAGTACTTTGTGGAGCGTCCCACCATGCCGAGGGGTAAGTGCTGAAGCTGAAGGGGGCTTGCGTGGTTGTAGTGGAAGGGTCTGAGCAGTGTAAGGAGAGAGCCGTGAGCTCCGCCTGAGGCGCTGTGTGCTCACATTCCTAACAGTTTGTAGCTCAGTGACTCCCTAGAACCATGTACCCAGCTCCGGCCACTCATCCTCAGTAACTAAGTCAGGGGATGGGGAAACAGGGACATTGGGAGGGAGGTCACGACAGTACAGACTCGGTCTGGCTTACCTGGTCGGTGTCCGCGAGGACCTCAGGAATCGGGGGTCCAAAATGCAGGGGGACGGTGATCTCAGTGGGCAGGGGTACCAAAGGCTCCCTTGCCTAGGCAAGTGTCTGATTTTGGCCCCTTGTGACCACGGTCACAGGAGTATCTTCATTTGAAAAAGAGCAGATGAGGTGCCCCAGATCATTACCGAGTAGCACCTCAGTTTCCAACCCTGGCAAAACACCCACATCTTCCATTCATAGACCGGCTCCCCAGTCGAAAAACACCCGGGCGACCTGGATTGACTGAGGTCCCCCGTCTGACATGGTGACCTGCATCCCTGATCCAGGGAGCAGATCCTCTGGGCTGACCATATCAGGTCGCACCAGAGTAACTATAGCACCAGAATCGATCAGACCGGCTGCCTGGCAATCTCCGATGGTCACTGGTCGCAAATGCTTCCTCCGGACATCATTCGCTTGCAGCCCGACGGCTACAACTGGGTGCCCGTCTGTCTCCAGTGCTGTTCCACCTGTAGAGGGTGTAGGGACCGCTGCTAGACCTGTTGGACGGCTGCTTGCTGCTCCTCAGTTGGTGCCAGGCCCATGGAGGTGACTGGTTTTGCTGCTGGATTGCATTGCCCCGGAGGGGGGTAACTGGAACAGTGCAATCGGCCGTCAGGTGCCCGGTCCTGTTGCAGTGATAGCACAGCACCTCAAGAACGAATCCTACGGGCTTGGCTGCACTCTCTCCAGGGGAAGACTTTGTCCTCCAAGTCGGGATGGCAGGAGCTCCAGTAGGTAGTGCCACCCGCGTCATATGATGGGGTTGGGTGGTCAGAAATTCATCTGTCATGGTGGCTGCTTCCTTGCAGTTGGCTGGCTTTTTGTCAATGACCCACTCTGGCAGACATCTCTGGTAGAACTGCTCCCGAAAGATAAAGTCGAGCAGCTCCTTGTGGGTAAGGGCATGGCACCTTTCTACCTACCGAGTACCCCGATGTATCAGCCAGGCCATAAAGTCTGTGTGGGTGTCTCAAGCAGTCTTGTCTTCCGTCCGGAACCATTCCCGATACGTCTCAGGGATTCATTTGGTACCGTCTCAGCAAGACCTTTTTAGCGTACTCGTAATCCTCACCCTCCTCAGACTAGATCGCCTCATATACCTCCTGTGCCCATCTGTTCAGCTGCGGGGATAGGAACTTTACCCAGTCGACTTGCGAAAGAGAGTACCACCAGCACTGTTTTTCAAAGACCTCAGGTATCCATCGATATCCGTGGTATCGTCTATAAACTTCCCAAAACTCTGGTGAGTTATCTTGGGTGGACGGTACGGCGAGTTGCTCCCGCTGGGCACGGGAAATGCTGGTGGGTGAACGATGGACTGCATCAGGTGTATTTTCTCTGTGGTAGCTCCTAGCCCATTGCTACCATAGCTGCAATTTTCTCAGTGGAGCGGGCCGGGGTCCCAGAGGCCATGGGTACCTCCTGAGTCACCGGGGCGACCTGGACCGGTCCCCTGGGCTCCGTTCCTCGGCTCTCCGCATAGGCGACAGCTCCCGTTGGGTTAGCACTGACAAGGGCATCTTCATGTTCCTCCAATATCGCTTCCTGCTCAGCTTTTCAGCGGTCCTACGTTTGCAGACCGATACCGTCCTGATTGGGAAGTCATCATCGCCTTCTGGCACTAAACTGAGTGAGTGGATGTTTGAACTGGGGCGCTCCCTGGGATATGTGGCTAGAAAATGCTACAACGCCTGTAATATATTGAAGTATTAAAAAAATTAAAAATTGTGTTTGTGGTGTAAAAGAGTATAAAAATATATACTGGCCCTTTTGATGTTTTTTTTGGCTACTGCTTGACCTTGAAGAAGGGAACCCCGTGTCCTTCTTAACGTGGCAATGGGAGTATGAAGACGGTCAGCGCAAAACTCATGGACCTCACGATGTTGATGGAACAGGATGAAGTTGAATAAAAATTGAATAAAAAATGGAATAAAACACAGTATTAATGCATGACATCCACATGTGTGGGGGATGGGAGGGGGGTGTGTGTGGGTGGAGGATATGATGGAATGGGTGATAGTGGATTTCCACTAAATATACAATCAAAGAAACATAAACATATAGTTTCAGTGACTCACAACTCTTGTTGCCCAGCATCAGCCGCGTGGTTTGATCCTGCAAGATCTCCTCCTCCGTTGTTGCTCTCACTGGCGCGTCCGGCAGTGGAACCGGAAGAGAGGATCTACACCGGATGTCCTGCGGTCGGCTGGGTCCCTCTCTCAATGAGCTCCGGCAGGGAACAACGCGTTTCGCAGTAAGCTTCGTCAGGAACCATGAGTTTTGCGCTGACCGTCTTCATACTCCCACTAAACTGAGTGACACTGAAAAGCGTGATTCCCTGGTTTGTATAACGTGTGTCCGACACTATTTGTTTTGAGAGCTCGCAATCTACCAGCTCGTCTTTGTGCTATAAATCCCCGCAAGAACTTATAGCCCAAAGCCTAATGATCGCACTGCTGCCACCAGAAAAAAACCTGTCATGCGAGACCAGGACTTTTAACAAATGTATACCGGGATCATTCACTAGGCCAGCGGTGCGCAAACTGGGGCGCGCAAGATTATTTAGGGGGGGGGGTGCGGGCTGCGTGCGGGGAAACCTGGGGGCGGGCAGTCCTGTGCACGGGCGGCCAAGAAGCTCCGTGCTGAGGCTGCTTCTCTGCTGTGTCTTGCAGAGGGGGCGGCGCTTCTCTCTGCACACAGACAAGCCCTCCTTCTCTTGCTGTGCTTGCAACATTATGCAGGACACCCTGTGCTCATGCTTGGAGAGTTGGTGATGTCACCGCTCTCAGCGGCAGCATGGACACAGCCTATTAATTTTGCAAGCGCGAGCTGTTGAAATATGTAAGTATTTAGACATATTTTTATTTACATTGTATACCGTTTAATAAAGGTTTTTTTTTTTTCCATGTGATTTTGATTACATCAGGCAGAGAGGCCCGAGAAATTTTATGGATGAAAAGGGGGGGCTCGGCATAAAAAGTTTGCACACCCCTGATCTAATATACGTTTCCAAATCTGTTCATTCCACATCCTGGAATCCGAATGTGGGCGTTTTCTTAACCCTTAAACCTCTAGGGATTCATTTCACCCTTAAATAATTTGAGTGTGATAATGTCCCACCAAATCCTGACATCTTGAAAGAGATGTTTGTCCAATCTTCTGAAATGGGTTTTAAGATCAGAGAAATCTTCGCGGTTTTCCTCTAGGAGGTTTTCAAAAACCTGTTTGGCCCTCCTCCTGGTTGTGTTATCAAAATTAAATTAAAATTTTAAAACGATAACTAGATTTCTTATGTGCTGTTTCATCGTGTGCTTCCATGATCAACTACAAAAAAAATATATACACACACACACACACACACACACACACACACACACACACACACACACACACACACACAGAATATTGTCACCCTCTTCTCCAGAAAAAATATGGTGTTTAGCTGCCCAGTGTAAAGTGACAATGTAGAAAGTTCAGGTGTGGATCTGGGGCTCTAGAGTGTTGTAACAGAATCAAGATTATTCAAAATTCTTAAGGGAGTCTCCCACACCAATCCGCAATTGGATCTTGATTGTAGAAGGGCTTATTCACAGGCAAAAAATAGGGAGATAGTGTTATCCTGGCTAAGGCCTCAGTGACCCGTGCTGAGGCGCGCGCTCTCACTTACCAGTGAGCCCCAGCAGCCGCAATGAGAGCGGCTTTAGCAGGGGCGCGCACGCTTCCGCAAGCGTGTGGAAGTGTAGGTCTTAATCAATTTTTAGTTTCAAGCGCTCAAGGGAGCGCAGGGCCGGTCACGTGAGCGGTTCGCCCAATGAGGGCGAACCAGCTCCGTGACGACAAAGCCCCCCCCCCCCCCCCCCCAACGGCGCGTGGACCAGGGCCAGGGAAAGCACCCGCTTTCCTATGGACGCAGCCTAACTCTGCACGAGAGCCTGCAACCAGGATATATGAATAATGCAATATATTCTCCAAGGTCTCTTAGAGCGATATGTAATTGCCCCCTGTTTATAACATCAATTCCATTGTGATCAGAGGAGACTCCCTGTTATTGCTCGTGTGTCCCTCTGTGGCTGTGGATGGTGGGGATCCTCCGGTGTGCAGTCCGCCGAGTAGATGAATGGAAGTAGGTTGATTATTGCGACGCACCACCATAAAAAAAACAAAGTAGAGCGGGTGACTCCAAAAAAGTACAAAGGTTTATTTGATCATAAAACGGAGGTACAACGGCCAACATGTTTCACGCAAAAGGCGCTTTATCAAGGTCCCTATCAGAAAAAAACCTCAAACCTGGATATTTAAATGTCCTGCGAACCCGGAAGTAAGCTGGTTTCGCGCCGTCAGACACAGCTGCGCCAATTGGTTGCGCACTCAGACGCCCACTAAAATACCTAATACTTAATAAAAAAACATTGAAAAAGACAACACACGTATGAAATCTGGTGTTTTTTGTATCAGATTTGCAGCAGGCAGGCTTTACTCCTTGTGTCTCCATACATTTTGGTCTCTCGCCTTCCTTTTGAAAATATAACTTAAAGTAACAAATCCTCTTCACTGATTGAATTTGTTTTTATTTAATTTAGTGAATTCTGAAGTTGAACTTTATAGACGTTATTAGCCTCCCAAGGCTCAACCCATGGACAGGCTCCCTCCACTCCACAAGTGGAGTGCTCGCCAGCAACCCTCACGCTCCACAACCTCACGTTTTCTGCCCCCGTGCCCGCTTCACAAATTATGTGGTGGCCCAATTCTAGAGAGCAAGACTAGGACCAGGCAATCCTCTCGTTGGCCTTCATTGCAGGAGCAAATAACATGGGTACAAGCTTAAACAAAATAATCATTAAACAAAATGTGAATATACGTATATACATTGTATTAATCTTTATTGTAATCTGTTCATTTTCAAGTGGATCCTCTTTCATTTTCCATGGTTGTGGTGCAAGCTGTAAATACCACAAGGAGAACCAGTGCTTAGAAATGCACTGCTATAGTACACAGTATAGATGAATGTCACTAAGAGATTGCTGATCAGTGTCTGGTCCTAGGTACACATCTGGGTCCAGTTCTATCTCTTCCACCCACTGTTCCAGTTGTATGTTCATCTGAAAAATAAAATGCAATGGCACACAGTCATAATTACCAATACTATAATATAGTAATATTAACAATACTTTTTTCTTGTATAGCACTTACAATGTACACAGCACAGTATATGGAATTTCAGACAATTCATCCCGGCCCTGAGAATCTTACAATCTAATCTGATAAAGTGACGTGTCAAGACCACACAGAGATCTGATACTTGAATTAACACAGGGTTTATCCACCTCGAAGATCTTTCAACTAAAATACCCAACTTCAGACCTATACCTACCCATAGTCTCTATGTGATTGAACATTTTTTATTAAAAATCGTTTATTAGATCGTGGTCAAAGATAGAAAAGAGTGGTGACTTAACTTGCCAGAACACTTCCCACCTATTTATTTTGGATCTCTTAGCAAACAAAATACTAAATGTTCCCCCAAATATCTTCCCCATCATTCCCCAAATCTGCCAATTTCCCCTCCCCATCCGCCTCCAGGTCATCCTCTCCCTCTTCAAATAGAGGGAATTAAGTGGGCTTGTGCATTTTTCCAGTCCTGCTAAGGAAATATTGTTGGCGGGCAAAAAGCACATATGGCAAGACATGAAATTACACGCAAAATCTAATCTTATGTGAAGCTGCAGATTTAGGTAACATTGGTGATGTTATGTATATGTTATATTGTTACCACTACATAAAGCTGCAATTCTGTGTGACAGTCTTCCAGGAAATGGCGAAGGAAATGTAGATTTATGAAAAGACTCCAGTAGCATGGTAGGTATATGAAAGCCTATCGCCATCCCTGAATTTCAAGCACAGATTGTACTGCTTACTAGATTTTTGCCCACCCTTGTTCGCCTAACCTCTTATGCTCATTAATTAAAAGACCAGATACACTTCTAGCTAAACATTACTGCTACCACTTCCTCAAAGAACATTCCATAGTTACAGGTCTGAAAAATGCTGATTCAATCAATCACATTTCCAAATTCTACGGACAGTCAGTATCCAGTAGCGGGGGACCCTTAAAGTAGTGTTCGGGTTTCCCATTTTAAGAAATTGCCACTCTGTTAGACATTAGGGCAAAGCTCAATTTAGAAATCTTTGTACAAGATTTACTATATGCTTTAGAAACATATTTTATGTGTAAATGTATGTTTGTAATTGCACACTGGGAAGGATTCACGAAGAAGCGATCGCACCGCGATCCAGCGTTACCTACCAATAACTTCCAGGATTAGCCGGCAACCTCTCTCTGTCAGGCCCACCAAGCTCAACAGGTTCTCCTCCCCTCTCACCCATACTCAAAATGGCCAGAGCACCAGCCTGCCCTCCAGTCCCCCTCCTTAACAGGGATTTAGCCCCCCACCCCTAAGACCCAGGTGTAGCCTTCTGTCGTGAGCCCCATGTTGGCAGGCATGGGAGTGCGAGATGGGAAGACAGGGGCGAGGGTTGGGGTTTCCCAGAATTTCACAAATCGAATTTTGGGGTTCCCTAACTGAAAAAAGGTTGGAAACCACTGCCCTAGGGCCTACTCACTTATATGTGTCTTTAGCTGCCAGAAGGTGTTTTATTGCACAGCACTGCTCAGTAAATATGGCTCAAATGGAGGAGCTTATCCAAGTAAAATACCTTCCCAAATTCAGGTTGCGATGTACAAACTTGTAAGACAATTTAATGTTGAAACGTTAAAAAAAGTTTTTTAATAATTAGAATTGTTTGTTCAACCCCTTAGCACTTAACCAAGTGATTCGCTTGGTGCAGGACCACGGGCGTGGTTTCCCCGGACTTGGATGGAAGTGGAGGATACGCCACTTCCATTCTGATCGCGTTCAATTTCTAACGTGTACGTCATTGGGGCCCGTAGAGTGCAGGCCGATATGACGCGCAGGGTACGTCATAGGGCACTCAAAGGATTAAAAAAAGCTGTCCTTGCCGAAATGTAACCCCTTTCAAGTGAGACTACATCTCCAACATTATTTTTTCAATCAAATATTGCAATACCTCCTGGAACACATCTGTGCAAGATGTTGAGTCATTCTTGATGGCAAAATGAGGGACTATAAGCCCTACTGCTTGCAATCACGGACTACAGCAAATATTTGCATATCCAACTCGTACTGACCTTCAGTTTTGCTAGAGATTCCTGTAAGCTTGGCACGGTCACTAAGAGGCATCCTTTTTGCCTTAAGTCCTCACTGATATATTTCCATGCTCTGAAATCCAAAGAGAAACACTTTATACTAATAAACCTCTAATTTGTATAAAGCTAGCTAATTTGAGTAGAGGTGGTAAGTGGTGCTGTAAACAATGCAGATGCAGTGATATGTATTGTACATGGAAGCGCTGTCTATGCTGCATTACCATTACTGAGTTAGCCACAGTGCTGTGTATACAGAATAGCCGTCCGACAGAAGTGGTTGTGAAAAATATCATTTAAAAAAAGTGGGTAATGTTTAGGATAAATTTAAGGGAAGCCTACAGGGGTATGGAAGACAGAATAAAACGATTACATTTTGTAGAGTTCATAATTTTGCACCAAGAAAAATACTGACAAGGTGGGTCAAATGGTCCTTTTTTTTGCCAATGCTTCCAAGGTTTCTTTTTCACAGTTTTTCCTTGCATCAATTAAATCCGTCCAGTCTAAGATATCTATATATCAAGTGAATGGGTGTCTTTTCAGAGCTGAAAGGTATCTTGTTTAAAGCAGCAATCCTGCTTACTGTTTATTTTTTAAGAATTCCCACCGGGGGGTTTCTTTTAGAGCTTGACCACACTATTTTTTAGCTGCATGGATCACCTGGTTCAATTTGTAAGACTCTGCACTAGAAAAGTTTTTAGGTCAGTAGCAATCTGTATCAGAAAACTACTGACGGAAACGTGATCTGGAGGAAAAGGCAAATAATAGGTCATCTTTAAATCATATATTTTTTTTTTAATCTAACTTCTACCTTTCCCTACATTTTATATACAGTACATACATTAATATGTCACTGCTGTACAATGTGCCACATAGACTTTCACTCTTCATTGTTATTTTGAATGTTCACTTTTACGTAATCATATAAAATAATCCTAGGTTCCTTTCCTCGTTGGTAGTTGTCATACATCATGTATACATCATGTTTTCTGCCTCGGGCCCCTAATCAAGCCAGCCTCTCCTTGGCAGGATTTAATCTCCATTCAATTGACGGGACAGAAATGGTCTTGAACAAGTTACTATGTAAATATATATATATATATATATATATATATATATATATATATATATATATATATATATATATAAAATCTAACTCTTCTACTTTTCCTTAAATGTTATATACATACATTAATATTTCACTGCTGTGCAATGTGCCACATATGGTGGTGCATTACATTGACACAAGGGTCTGTACTATAGAACGTACAATGTAATTTGTGGTACTTGAAGCACAGGGAAATAAGAGTTATTTGCCCAAGGTCACAGAAAGCGGACACTTGCTTCCTCTGATTTGTAGATAGTAATATGAATTACCTTCTGAATAAAGCATTTTAATAACCCTATACTCATCACTACCTTGCTCCCTACATACTAACTTTAGCAGTTACCAGCCATCGAAGCCAGTCACTGCTATCCACTACACGATCACCTCCTCCAACACACCCTTAAAATGGTAAGTTCTTCAGGGCATGGATTAACTTCCTATGATGTTCTTTCATGCTTATTTCTCTTATTGCATTATAACTCTGTACTGTGACGCCCTGGTCTCGATGGTTCTTTTTAAATAAAAATATACATGCAGACAATACTACTTGACTACTCCTCTCTACAGTAACACCCCAATAGACTTTCACTCTTCATTGTTATTTTGAATGTTCACTTTTACGTAATCATATAAAATAATCCTAGGTTCCTTTCCTCGTTGGTAGTTGTCATACATCATGTATACATCATGTTTTCTGCCTCGGGCCCCTAATCAAGCCAGCCTCTCCTTGGCAGGATTTAATCTCCATTCAATTGACGGGACAGAAATCGTCCTGAACAAGTTGAAGATTATTTCACCAAATATTTAATTGAATATTAGTTTCTGTTCATCAGTTTGCACTGACTCTTAGTTAACGCTGTCTTGTCCAGTCTCCTACCCCATCACTTTTCCTTCCTACTTGTGTATAACATCACTGATAAAAACTTTGAAGGAGGGGTGTTCCTAGTATTGACCATACTTGACATCTACTTGTCACCATCTGTTCTTTAGAGGAATCTACATTTACCCAGTGTTGTCAATTTCTCAGTCCATTTCTTATCTATTCCTGTATCAACAGGAACAGTTAGTGCTCCCTCCAGTACATTTGCTTTGTTCTGGGTTCATTGTAAATATATCTACAGATGTAGCAGCCATTATTGTTCCCGCCAGTGTGTTGTAGCGGGACACACAACGTGCCATCAATAGCAGAGTCTATTGAAAACTAATTCACAGTGTGCGGAAAAGGAGAGTGGATAACGGGCCATTGCACCACGCCGGCGACATTTGTATGCTTCAGTCAGGAGCCTTACTGCCTCTCCTTTTGTTATTGCTTGATATGCAGTGTACATTAAGGCAGTGCTCCAATGTGCACATTGAGGTGTGTTGGTACAGTTTGTTAAGCAGTGTATCCTGACAGTGGCAAACTTTACAGCAGTGGTTCTCAAACCTTCCCTCATGGCTCTGAGCACTCAACATTCTATAGATGTGCAAATGAAGTGGTTTGTGAGGGGAGGTGTGAGAACCACTGTTGTACAATGTATACTGAGCTATATGCAATGTTGTGCTGAATTTATAGAAAAGGGAATTACTTCAATTGTTCCACTTCGTCGAGAAAATACTCAAAAACATTATTTAATACGACTACATCAGCATCTTGAAGAAGGGACCTCTGATTACAGATATCAGCCTGGAAAACCTGGGGGGAAAGAAAGTAGGAATGAGGTGAACAAGAAAGATAGGAGAGATATTGTAATACAAGAATTGTAATGGCCTATTATGATTTTGTTTTACAGGCAGTGATTCAAACACACTATGTGTTCACAGATCTACTCTGGACAGAAGCTTTTAAATCCTAAAAAGGTATATTGATCTCATTTACTATTTTAAACGTTTGCTGCAACATCTGAGGAAGAGTCTTTCAAAGGGTTGAAAGCTTATGTACAGAATACATCTATAAATAACTTTCCTACTGATCCATTACCGGGTATCATTGATGAAAGGTAAATTGGGGAAGTATGAAAATGTAAAGAGAGATGGTGTGAAAATGGCTATAGGAAGAATTCAATGGGAAAGACAGAGAGTGTGAGGGAAAGTGACAATCTGTCTGGTATGAGAGGAAAAAGAATACATATATTTTTTTAAAGACTGACAAAGCTTTGCTCCTTCGCCGTCAAATAAATATAAACATTTTGAACGGTACATTCACTGGAAATTGTTGGCTCTATTCACCCTACCCAAGGGGGTAGTCTAGGCACAAAGTTCATCTTTCCTGTCATGCCTTCAAATACTTTCTGGGCAAGCTACCCCCTCTATCTGAACAAGCTCCTCACCCCTACCACATGCAGCACTTATCTGAGATCTGACTCCAAAAGACTGTTCATGGTCCCAATGTTCAGCAAAGTATCCGGCCGCTCCTCCTCTTGCCGTGCACCCCAAAACTGGAATAATCTACCAGAGACTCTCACAGCCACCACCAGTCTAAGTTCTTTCAAAACTAAAGCTGTCTAACCTTTTAATTTGGTCTGTAACTGTTACAAATGCCTATAATATATATTATCTGACTGTGCATGCAATGTCTTGTATATAATGTATACCCTGTTCACTTATGAACTATGTATTTGTAACCATGTATTATTTGTCATCATAACTCTGAATATATTTGTATACAGTTATCATATCCCCTCTTAGACGCCTCTTTTCTTGTTTCAATTTTTTTTATTGCATATACAAGAATGTACAGATTTTTACAGTTCACTGTATACAGGAGAATTGAGACAGGTTACAGCTGTTAATGTACACACTACACTATAATGATTAGCGTATCTCTGCTTCGTATATAAATTCTAATTTAGATTAGTGGTTTAACATTTTGGACACGAGTGTTATACGGCTCACTTCAGATTCATATATCTTGCGACACATTTGTACTCCTTGTACTCGGCTTAGAGAAGACAGAGAGAGATAGGAAAGCAGGAAAAGAAGAAAGGAGGGACGGGGAAGGAGTAGGGAGTGGGTGTGGAAGGGTAAGGGGAGGTTCACTTGGGATAGGTGGGGTGGAGGCATGAGCAGGGCAAGGACGACAGGAACAGGTTGCTCCATCTCCCCTCCCCCACCCCACCTTTTATTTTACATGGGAAGAATGTTGATCCAGGGAATAATCCGATTGCCAATTCTTTAAGTCAGGAAGGAATTTATTTTTCACCTTATGATATATCATTGGATGATATGACTCTGGGGTTTTTTGTTTGCCTTCCTCTGGATCAATAAGTAAGTATAGATATAGGATAAAGTATCTGTTGTCTAAATTTAGCTTAGGTTGAACTTGATGGACGCATGTCTTTTTTCAACCTCATCTACTACAGTATGTAACTATGCCCAGGACATACTTGAAAACGAGAGGTAACTCTCAATGTATTAATTCCTGGTAAAACATTTCAGAAATAAATAAATAAAAATACCCAGAAGGGTGGCTTGTTCTACCTGGATTCTATCAGCAAACTGATATTTCAATATTATCTTCTCTTGCAGATCACAGAACTCAGCGTTCATTTCCACTCCCCGTAGCTGACTGGCTGTGCTGTAAACATACCCCTAGGTTACAACAAACACAGTCACTGGACACATTGTTATGAATGTCAATTAACATCTACACACTGAAGATTTGTATTGTACATAAAGAAATTTACTATAGCCCCTTTGGGGAAATGTAGTACATATACTGTATAGTCGCTAAGGTTTCCAAAACACATTCCCACCGTTTTGAACGATTGGTTGAATTGTGTTATTTTCCGCTCTGGGGATCCCCCGGTTTCCAAGATACTTACCAGTAAAAGTATTGGCATTCCTTCCTGACTTTTAAATCACCCAAGCAAATAGAAACACACAGCGGATGACGTTGCGGCTTCCTATCGGCCCAAAACAAAGCTGAAACGCTGGTACCTTCACCAGGACGTCTCTCAGGGACAAGGGGCCCCGGAACTGAAAATAACACCGGTCAGCTATGAGGAACGTTTGGTTCCCATAATGTAAAAAACCCCCACTAAGAATGGAAAAGTTTAAAAAAATGGCAGCTGGAATTGCCGCTTTAAGGCATTGCAACACCTTTATTTTGATGCAGGGCTCTCACAATTGATTAAGGGACCTAATGGAACGTTTAGCTGCGTTTATATTATTAAAACATTTTTTACAGCTGTTTATTTCTTATGAATGATCATACTAGTTAGAATAGTGCAGATGTTTGCATTCTGAACATTACAGATCAGAGACTTGTTTCAGTTACTACATCCCGTCTACAGCCTCTTTGCTGAACCGGTTGAAAGCTGCTGTTAAAAACCGTGGGCAGAATCTTTACTACTCCTGCCTTTTAAAGGTAAAGGTGGGGACAGTCGATTAAGAGGCTGCAATCTTATCTTATTATGTATGAGCCAAGATAGAATGTGCCCAGTTTTACCGCATATAGGACAGCACCGAGTCTGGAGCCAACGTCCACTAATACTTTTCCTGACAGATCAGGCAAGACGTGTTGAAAAAGGAACTTGAGCTCCAACAGAGAAAAGGAATGAGAAAGGAAGTCTGCAAATGAAAAACGGATGGGAGGTCAGTTCTGCAAGACTGAAACAAGTCAAAGGTACACAGATGTTCACATGTGGAGGGCTGAAGAAGTAGCTCAGCGGTAATGTCATTGCCTTTGAAGCAAATTAACCTGGTACTAATCCCAGTGCCAGCTCACCTTGTGATCTTGGGAAAATCAAATGCATCTCCTTGTGCCTCAAGCACCAAGATTAGATTGTAAGCTCTGTGGGACAAGGGGTCATTGGGTCTGCTAAATTCTATGTACAGTGCTACATACAATGTCAGTGCTCTACCAGAAATACATATTATAGATGCTGCAGAATTTGCAGCTTGTGTGAATATTTTGCAGGTTATGACACCTTTAATAATGCTATATGAGTTGTAAAGACTAGGGTAGTTTGTTGTCATAATATATGTGTTGTTATACTGCATCTGAAGGGAAAACAAAAGATTGTGCAAAACAACCAAGGAAGGTTACATCTGAAAAATAAGTGTCAATATCAGGAACAGTAAAATATATCCATGTGCAGCATATCGAGTGGGGGTGTTGAATCATATCTAGCGGAGGGGGTTTGGGGTCAACCTCAGCAGAGGAAGCTCGGGACCGACAGCACACAGAGGCCCCTGTGGCCGGATGTGGAAGTTGGCCCACACTTCTGACCATCCTGAACTTCTGGCAATGTGGACTAGACCTAGCTAGGGTGGGTTAGCCCCACAGAAGAAGAAAGCTCAGGTGCCCTGGAGCACGAACTTCCGACATTGGCTGAACAGGCCCCTCCCCCCCCCCCCGGAGTTGCTGGGCCCACGTACTTTTTCAGGCTCCTAACCTGAATATATACAGGCAGTCATCGGTTATCCAACAGAATCCGTTCTTGAAGTAGCGTTGGATAGTGAAACCGTTGTAAAGCGAGTCCCATGTTAATCAGTGGCGGTGAGCGTTGGAAAACGCATTCAGGCGTCGAAAAACAGCCCATAGGGTTGCATTGTACAGCGTTGGATATGCCATTCGTTATAAAGTGAAACGTTGGATAGCGAGGAATACCTGTAGTTTCAATGGGAAGGCTGTTGGGGTGTGACCTTCTCTAAAGTAAAAGATACATACATCTCGATCTGCAACTTCCTACACTTCATGTACAGTATGTACAGTACACATCTTAATTTATATAGCACTTTACAGCAGTAACACACGTGACAAAATAGGAATAAGTGCTTCATACATAAAAGCAGACATTAGGAAAAAGAGTCCCTGCTCGAAAGAGCTTATAAGCTAAGAAATAAGTAAAAGATAACCTACTATGTGCACTGGATTGGAGGATTGGGTCAGAAATTAAGTCAATTTTGTCCTTCTATAATATTGTCCATAAACAAAGTCCATATGTGGCTGGTGCTTCCTCTTCAAGAGTTTTCCCAAAAGTCTTTGATAGATACATAAGAACTGCAGTGTGATAGAAGAGCACAGACACACCACTCTATACTGCAGATAAATGTATGCAAACAATTAAACATTACAAACAAAGTAGTATTCACACACAAGTAAGGTGCTTGCACTCAAGCCCAAAGATGTGGTAATCTGACCAGTGGGGTGGATGCTCCTTCAATAGGCAAATGTCTCCATAAATCCTTTAACACCTCTCCCCCTCTGAAAGCACTGCTACTGCTGCACTCTGTTACTTTGGGGTTTACGTTGATGACGTCACGTCATCATGAACATGCCTCAGTGTCTCCGAATCCCCAGCTAAATCCTGCCTTCTCCTTTAGCCATGACCTACGCGTTTCACAGAGCTACAGACCGAGTATGTCAGGCAGCAGCATCAGCATCAGCAGTGACCTGATTGCTACATCTTTGTGCTTGAGTGTAGCACTTTACTTATGAGTGTGAATACTACTTTGTTTTTAATATTTAATTCTTTGAATAAATGTATCTGCACCATAGAGTGGTGTGTTTGTACCATTCTATCCAACTGAAGCTTATTTAATTAAAGTGGTGTGTTTTAAGATGATCCAGAGGTGTGGGGCAGTAAGTGAAAAGGGTTTTAGGCGGGAGTGGGCTTTACATACAAAAGGGTAGACAGAAGACATCCTTGCGTAGAAAGCAAGTCGAGCAGGTGTATAGCGAAAAATTAGGCTGAAGTGTAAGGCTAAGGCCCCGCTCCCAGAGTCAGCGCACCCGCACTGCTGACAGGCGGTGCGCTGAGATACACAGACCGCGATATGCGGTCTGTAGGGAGCGGGAGGTGGGCGGGAGTGGGAGGTTTGACAGGGAGGGGGGGCGTGGCTTGAGCGGAGGGACCCGCTACTCTCCCCCCCCTCCCTCCACGGACTGCAGGAGGGAGCTGCTACTCTTCCCCCCCCTCCCTCCACGGGCTGCAGGAGGGACCCGCTACTCTCCCCCCCCTCCCTCCACGGACTCGGGCAGGCAGGCACTCACGCACTCATACACACACACGCGCGCACACACATGCAGGCACTCACGCACACACACACACACACACACACACACACACAGACAGACAGAGGCAGGCACTCACGCACTCAGGCACACACACAGACAGGCACTCACCTGCTTTTACTCCACACTCCTCCCCGCTCCCCGAAGCCTCTCCTCCTCCCGAAGCCTCCCCTCCCCATTGGCTCACAGCCACACCACGTGACGCGTCAACGCTAGGAAACACCATTCTCTTGTGTCTCCTAGCGGCTGACGCGCCACAGCGTGTAGTCAGCTGTGCCGCCAGGGGGGACCGGGACTGGCTCGCGAGGATTCCCCTGCTGGTGGGGAACTCGCGACATAGCCGCCCGCGCCAACGAGCGCAGCGGGACCGAGGCCTAAGGCAGGGCAGTGGAGTGTACAGCCTTAAAAGAGAGAAGGAGAATTCTTTAAGTAATACAGGGTTTAATAGGAAGCCAGGAGAGATGCTGAGCCAGATTAAAGGGAGAGTACAGTGATTCTAGCAGCAGCATTTAGGATCGATTGTAGCGGATACAGGAAGGCCGGACAGTAGAAGGTTACAATAGTTGAGATGGGAGAGAATGAGGGCCTGTGTTAGCAGTACAGTGACAGATTTAGCTACCTTGCAAATGTGATAGAATGTGACACTTACGCAGCGTGCTTGTGGTACTGGGTGTATGATAAGATCTCTCAACAGTAATGGAGAAGGGGCAGTAGGGCCAGGCTTGGGAGGAAATATGAGGAGCACTGCAGCGCTCTCGCTCGCTTTCACTATGGACAAAGCCTTATGCTACGCTTATAGCGACGTCATGCTGCAGTCGCTGGAAAAAATCAAATTGACTTGACTTCCAGCGATCGCGACCAAGCCATTGTGTCGCTTCTACTATAAGCGCACGCGACGGCGGCAACACATTTGTTTTGCCGTCACGTCGCCGGCACTATAGGCCCAGCCTATAGAGGTTCCAGCTCCTCCAACTTCATCTCAGTTCCACTTGGATTGTCATTTTGTTTTTGTTTTTAAAGTTACAAACAAGTAAAACAGGCTATTATTGCAGGTTATTAGCAAATGTAACAATAACCTATAGAAAAATATACAATTATATTGCACTGCTTTAGGCAACTCAATTACCTCAAAAACTATCAGGCTCTAACAGTGTGGGTTGTAAAGTGTAATCAATTCAATGTTTCCCCCCTCATCAGCTAAATCTCTAATTGGAGTATTTCTAAGTACCTCCTAAAAGTAATCAATGGTCAAGTCATGTGGTCTTACTGCTCTAAAACATGATAGATCCCTGTTTTATGTATATGATGGAGTAACGCTATATATACAAGTATGATAATATCCACCAACCAGCCATGCTATGGAATTCCCAGGTATCTAAATGTAATGTTGCAACAGGTGAGTCACCGTGACCTACCTATGGGTGCTGTTTTTCTGGAACCACAGGACACGCAGTAATTGCGACTCATCTTTCCATCCTCACAAAATGAGTCAATTGTTTCATCGTCATAAAGAAATGCATCCACGTGAAGAGTGGGCTGCTGGAGCTCCTGCATCTGAAAACAGATATAATATAAAGTGCATTTAAATGGCACGAGCACGCATGGGGAGGGCATCAGGGCCAGATCTAAGATGAAAATCTAGCTCTAAATAAATTTAGGTGTAATCTACTGGTGTATGGTATTGTATGTCTTTATTTATATAGCGCCAAAAGTGTACTCAGCGCTTCACAAAGAATACAGTACAGGGAATTATAATAATACAATAAGTGCAGCAAAAATCAGACAATGGGAAAGGAAATCCCAGGCCCCGAAGAGCTTACAATCTAAGAAACACATAAGTACCTATAGTACTTATTGAACGCATACAAATTCCATAAAATGGCTGACACTGTATTACCAGAGACGGGTGATTATGTTATATGTGATGTGTGCCCCTATAAAATAACTGAAAAAGTTACATTTGGTTCAACCGTAGCTACGTCATTAAAAAACAAAATAGATATTAGAATGTATTTCTCTTCAATAACATTATAATACATTCCATTATGTCATGTCTCTACTTCTTCTCACCTTGTAATATCCAGGATAATGGCTACAACTTCTGAAGAATGTGAAAAATAAAAAATAAAAATTTGAGGTGGGAAGCAGGGGGTCTCAAGAGTTGAAGCTCGTTAGTTTCAGCTCCTGGAACCTCCTGCTTCCTGAGATACTTACCTCTGTAGGTGCTGCCAGTATCACAAACATGCTTAAAAGTCCTGTGTCACCGTGGGCCAATAGGATGCTGCAACAGATGATGTTGCAGCTTCCTATTGGCCCGTGGGACACGGGACCTTTAAACCGCCATATTGCTAGCTGGGGCTGCTACCAGCATGACCTACTGAGAGGTATCTCAGGAAGTTTGGGACCCCGGATCTAAAACTAACGCCGGTCAGCTCCGGATACCCTCTAGTACACAAGAAAAAACCTTAGGCAGGGTTTTAAGTAGAGGAAGATTATGTTGCTCTCATGGCATTCCAAAAAATACAAAGATCACTTGTGAGCGCGTTCACATGTCCCACACAGGTCTGCCACCATGCTTTTCACCATTACCGCTTAGCATACAGTGACTCCACTGCAGCCAGGGACTCTGGGAAATGACATGCAAATGAGCACACATCAAAAGATTCGTGAAGTTGGTAAACCATGCTTTCTTGCCATAGATTTGAAGCTCCACACCAAAGCTTGACTAATCTGTACCTAAGAATTTTCTATTAGTAAACTTCCATTCTCCAATAAAGTGGAAGGAAAATATCTCACTTTCTGCATAACTTGGTTTTCTGAGCTAACCATCGCCTCCACGGGTAAGAAGCTGCGCAAGTCCTCTGCAATACTTTGTAGTATGACATCAGTGTTACTCATGGTCAATTCCTCTATCTCACCTACAAAACAAATGATATAGAATAAATAGAACATGAAGATACTGCTGCTATAACATCGCTACATAGTAGATGAGGTTGAAAAAAAGACATACATCCATCAAGTTCAACCTATGCAAAATTTAAACGACAAGATACTTTATCCTAAATCCGTTCTTACAGTATATTGATCCAGAGGAAAGCAAACAAAAAATAATATTTACTTCCTTTCTATCCATTGCACGTTTAAAACATAACATCTTGTTTGCCTTTGCAGCTACTGCATGACTTTGGGCACTATTGCCAAGCATGCTGTCTTACAAGCACCCCTAAATCCTTCTCCATCAAGGATTCCCCCAATTTAGCCCCATTTAATTTATATGTTGCCTGTTTATTCTTGCTTCCCAAATCCATAACCTTACATTTATCTGTATTAAACCTCATCTGCCATTTACCTGCCCAAGTTTTCAGTCTCTCCAGGTCCCTCTGGAGAGAAATGACATCCTGCTCTGATTCTACTACCTTACACAATTTAGTGTCATGAGCAAAGATGGAGACTTTGCTCTCTACGCCTACCTTAAGGTCATTAGTAATCAAGTTAAAAAGCAGGGGTCTCAGTACCGATCCCTGAGGTACTCCACTCACAACTTTAGCCCAACCTGAAAAAGTTCCATTTATGACAACTCTGTTGTCTATCCTTCAAACAGTTTTCAATCCAGGTGCATATATTTGTACTGAGTCCAATTTGCTTTATTTTGTACACTAACCTCGTGTGGAATCTTATCAAATACATACATTGAGAGATACAAGCAGTTGGGGAAAAAACACGTGGGTGACTTCATTATGATCTCTTACTGCTGTTTTTCATCCAGTGGATGACTTTAGGCAGTGCTCCTGGAGTCACCTGCCCCAGTAGACTGAGGATGGCGCTTTGAGCTTGAACAAGATCCATTCTTCACACTCCAATATGCACTTCAGGTCTCCATTTGGCCAGCAGCTTGCTTTGGGTGTACCAAGATAGCCGCCTTAACGATAGAGACGGAAGACTCGATGGTGTCAGCTTGCTGCCACCGGAAGCGGAATTGAATGAAAAGTTAAAGGTAAACTGCGAATGGTGACGTTACTTAGGGAGCGGAAGTCCAGAGGTTTGCGGTTTCCGCCGGTAACCCCCGTTAAGGTTTCGCTCTACCAAACTCTTTATCTCGGACACCTGAGACTCGCTCATTTTAAAGAGGGAAGGGACACGGTTAAAGGGCAGCTCGGTCCCGTCGGGGACATATTTCGGTGAAGGCCCGAGGACCCCCCTGCAGGGGGCTTGTTACACGAGGGGTAATGTTGCTTATTGTTCTGGATTGGGATTCTGTCCTTATTCTCCTCATACATCCTATAGGATGCGCCACTTGCATATAACCGCGTTTTACCTATACGATTACCCTGGTATATCCATATATGTCCTTATAGTCCTGTCACACTTTGTAAACACAGACTGTGTAACGGGCATGGTCAGCCTGTTATATACAGTACTTTCCTTTCATCAACTACTTACACTCAGCAGCTGCCCCTGTAAACTTCTATAGGATCACTTATTTATACTTACAAGATATACATACCCCCAATTACCCTCTTTCAGCAGTAACTTCAAATAAACCTCTATAGGATCACTATCTCATACTGTACGCAGTGTCTGCATCCATGAACTTGCATTGATTCGCACTGTTTTGCACAGCAACTGCATTTGTTGAAGTTTTTAGGGTCACACTTGTCTCTCTAGACTTCTCTAACATCAGCACCTTGTACTCAACAGCTGCTACAAAATCACTTGCACAAAGCTGCAGCAGCCCCAATACGGTTCTCTGGCAACTATCCCTATACATTTTTATAGGATCACCCTCTTACAAGCAGCAGTTCACCCCGTCTTCCTCCCCCCCCCCCCAAATAAATACTGTCAAAAAAGCAATACAGCTTATGTAAATTATTGTAAATGGCAACTGTCCCTATACATTTTTATAGAATCACATCCCCCATATTTCACCTGCCCCCCTCTTTCACCTGCCCCCCTCTTCTTCCTCCTCCCAAATAAATACTGTCAAAAAAGCAATACAGGGTGTCTAAATAATGTTGTCTAACTTTAGCATAGTTTGAACTTTATGGACGTATGTCTTTTGTCAACCTCATCTACTATGTATGTCTGCACAAGTTCGTTTTGTGTAGTCAGGGAGGTGATTGACAGCCAAGCCCCCCTGCCCTTTCATTCGAACACTCCTGAAATACTGTTAGAAATATCTTTATTATAACGAAATTCCCAGCTATTAGTTACTGTGCAGAAAGAAGGAGCAGGCAAAGCACAAAATGAACATTTTAGGCCAGGTCCATATTGCCGGCGGCTGTGACGTCACCCGCTTGAAGCGGGTGCGTTTTTCGGCCATGGTACGCGTGCCATCTGTGGGCGTGTCTAGGGGCGTGCCAGTGTCGTCACAGAGCTGGTACGCCCTCATTGGGCGAACCGCTCACGTGACCGGCCTGCCGCGCCAAGAAATCAGTTTGAACTGATTTCTTGTGCAACGCGCCCGCCGCTTGGACGTGAACACTGCCTTAACGCAGTCTGTTCACTCTGCGCACGGTCTGCAGTACCATGGCTCCAGCATTAGGAAGTATGATACTGCTGTTCTATCTGCTTATGGTTTCACTTGTACTGATCTATTCTCTATTTGACCTTATCAAGGGTTTTTGTTATTATTTAATACACAATATAGCAGTCTTTGCTCGGGATGATTTTAGCTTTTCAAGTGCATAGAGCTTAAATGTTCCCAAGCAATGACAAGATGGCTTCACGGCATATAGAATATGATCTTAAAGCTGCAATCCTGCCGTTTTTACCCCTTTCTTTTTATTACACTGGATGGGAAACGGAGACACAAGCTGTTTCATGTTCCAGGGAACCTCTCTGCTTTCTGAGACACTTTTTTAGAAAGGTACCGATATCGCTTCCTGGTTTCACGCGGAAATGTAAATAGACTGCCTATTGGGCCCGTGTGATGCATGAGATTTAAACGTCCATTTGAAACGCAGGTGCTTTGACTTGTAAGTATCTTGGGACCCAGGGGGTCCCTGGAGCTGAAACTACTGTAGGACCAAGGGGGAAGGATACAAAATTAAATAAATAAAGAGGGAATAAAAACATGGAGTCTGGATTAAAAATATAATAAAAAATGAGGGAATAAAAACATGGAGCCTGGATTAAAAATATAATAAAAAAAGAGGGAATAAAAACAAGGAGCCTGGATTAAAAATATAATAAAAAAGAGGGAATGAAAACAAGGAGCCTGGATTACTGCTTTAAGAGCTATTTGACTCAAACAGGAATAAATAATGTAGAAAAAGCTAATACAAATAATCAAACGGGTTGTGTGTAACATAGTTGAAACCTTTCATTTCATTGCGACTCAAGAATACCTTGCTAGGTATGGCTGGTACTTTAAACTAACCGTGCTATGAGTCCATTGGTGTTACATGTATGGTGCTTTCTTTCTCACAGATTGTGTGTAGCTGAAAGACGCCAAGATGGTGTTGGCCGACCTTGGACGGAAAATCACGTCAGCGCTGCGCTCCTTGAGCAATGCAACAATCATCAACGAAGAGGTTAGATGGGATCATTTAATTTAAGGGCCCTGGTTTCCCAGATCCCACACTGTCCATTTAATTCTTATCTTTACAGTCTTGTGTTGTGCACGTTTTTGCTAAGGGTACAGTTTGCAACTTTGATCTTTATTTAACATGCCTCTAAAATCATATCCAAAGAGGAATTTGTTTATTTCCCCCTAAATCTGACAGCTATGAGTATTTCATTTAATTTGTAGAGTTGGATTTAGGAAATATTTGATTTTCTCTTGCTAATCCCTTGTGTGTAATGTCGCAATGTTCAGCAAGTGCTTGTACAGCCAAAGCGCTCCCCACCTTTCTTTAACGTTATTGGTTCTCCGATAAGGACACGGTAGGATAAGGGTAAAGAAAACACTTGATTGACAAAACATTCAAAGGCCCCATAGAAATGAATCTTGCTAACTATGTGGAATTGCAGCTTTACATTAGTGCTACATCCCATTTAAGAAAAACAATCTAAATGTTTTCCTGTAAGATAATGACTGTGTTTAACAGAGCAGGAAGGGCATGGCTGTCACAAAATAACTACATCCTACCAAATAATGGACACCAGGGGTTTGTGTTCTGCATTTTTGCGGTCCTGCTGTCACATCTTTTGATGGCTTTTATGGCTCTGCCTATGAGGGGGACCAAGAGGGGGATTTTTTGAAAAGTGCAATTTAAATATGCAGTTTTTATTTGAGACCATTTCTTTAGGAGAGATAAATTATCCATGTTTAAATTATCTATGGGTCTTAGGGTTGCCAGGTGTCCGGTATTGAACCGGACTGTCCTGTATTTGGATACTCTGTCCTGTAAAAAATGAGAGGTACTGTAATACTGGACATGTATGTGTCCGGTATTTTCCTCCCTGGACATAGTGACCTGACGCACCTTTCACCATTGAGTCCAGTATTTTTGGAGAAGCCACCTGGCAACCCTAATGGTGCTAGATAATTCATTACAGTGGAGGTTATTTGTTAAAATGCTATAGTGCCAGTAGAGCACTGTCGGACAGAAATGCAGATTGTCTTGAGTTGGAGTCTTTTAATGTGGTAATGTGAAATCCGCAGTCAAAATGTAAGTGAGATGATTAATGTTGTCTTGGCAATTCGACCTGTCTTTGTGTGTCATGGTGTACAAAAGGTACCAGAAATATTTCTTATCCCCCATGGTATTCTAATGCAGCAATGACAAGCAAACAGAAACGTTTATGTAATATTTAAATACATTTATTGGAACCTATACATTTCTCTACATACTGCTGTCATCCCATCTCAGACACGTCAAACTGAGTCACATGTTCAGCAGGAATTCCTTATGGTGAAGGTTATGATCTTTACGCACTTCTCACTGACCATCATGTTGATGAGGACATTTTGGAACGTGTTATGAGTTTGTGTTGTCTGCTTCTTTTCCCATCAGGTGCTTGGTGCTATGCTGAAAGAGATATGCACGGCCTTACTGGAAGCTGATGTGAACATTAAGCTTGTAAAGCAGTTGAGAGAAAATGTCAAGTAAGTGAATCGGAAAACAGTGGTACCCATTTGGTGGGTGGTATGGTGTGTTAATCGAAAGAAACAGGGAAACATTGTTCACTATCTCCACTCTTAATAAAATGCATATTGTGTGGAAGAGACACGGGCCTGAAATTAGTGTCAGGATGGCATCTGATGTGTGAATTCTTAATCCTTTTCCATGTGTGCACGCACACTGTATTCAGAAAACAAACATCATATCTTGCAGAAAATGTTAACAGTTATAAAGTCCGTCAGTAGAGTATTGCTTTGGAGAATTATTTTATAATGTAATAAATATTGTTTGGAATTGGTCACGGCATGATAACCTCATCAAGTGCATAGTTATAAAATGGTGTTTAGTGAAGCTGAAAAGCACGTTATAAAGTGCTTGAGACAGAGCAGGAAATATGGTCCAGAACTCCTACATAAAACGGTTCCTGATAAAGGATGGTCGCTAGGAGAAGTGAAAAAACTAATTTGTATCGTTCAGGAGTGGGAGCAACGGGATCAGCGCGTTATCGATTATGCAATCAGTCAGGTGTTCTCGTCTCTGGGCTTGTGTTTCAGCAAAAGGACATTTTGAACCATACTTTGAACTCAAACTTTATAGTCATCTTAGTATTTCAGATTATATTACAACAGTTTAACAGATTTGCGAGTTACAAAGGAGAAACTCTGTTTTCTCGTTTCATGAACCTACCGCAGTGTATCTGGTACTTGTTGACATAATACAGTGACATCGGTTTGATTGTCTACATTGTACTTCTTATATTATGTTAATCTATTTAACAGACCTACAATTCTGCATGATATGATGAAAAGCAAAGTGTGTATGTGTCAATCAATCACCTGGAGTGTGCCGTTTGGCTGCTTCCTTGTTCTTGTGCGGTATAAAGTACAGTAGGTAGGAGTAGCACATTAAGAGGAAGTCATATGCGGTGATTATAGGAGTTAAACGTTGAATATGTGCGTTAAAGACAGTGAAGAGGCAACCAACCTATCTTTTAATTTTAGATCTGCCATTGATCTGGAAGAAATGGCGTCTGGCCTGAATAAGAGGAAGATGATCCAGCATGCAGTCTTCAAAGAGCTTGTCAAGGTACTCTATCATATGCATCTGTTCTGGACCCTTTTCCAGATAAAGTTTCTATTTCTGTATGACCCAGATACTTATAAGGACATATTCTTTGACAATAGACTCTCAAAGCTGGGAGCAAGCGCATTCCTGTTAGTGTAACGACAGGGATTTGTCCTATGACTATAATACCAGCCGTACACTGTATTATTGCCTATATATTACAGTTGTAACATTTTTTTGTTCTCAAGCTTTTTCTGGTCCTGATATGAAACGTTTTCCACAGAAGCTGTTTTTTTTTGTGGAAGGGTCTGATTTCTCGTCAGTGGTGACGGAAGTAATGTCACTGCTGGCAGAAGAGGCCATTAGCAACCCCCCCGCCCCCTCCTCTCACCCTCCTGTGTCAGCAGGCAGCATGGGCAGTCTTTGTCTCTTACTCACACTCGCACTCTCTCTCCTCATTGGTTCTGCTCAGACTCCTCTGCCGGGAGGAGAGATGGGGTTGGAGGCTGGCAAAAGGCACCAGCAGCAGGACACGGAGCATAACACACACACACCACACACATTGACTGACACACACCACATAGAGAGAGAGACACACACACACACACAAAACACACACACACACACACACACTGACTGGCGCCCGCACGCACGCGTTGACGCACATTGACACCCACACTGACATACACATACACACACACTGACATACACATACACACACACTGACATCAAACGGGCAATGGATGGAAGGGAAGTAAACATAATTATGCCCCTTTACAAAGCATTAGTAAGACCACACCTTGAATATGGAGTACAATTTTGGGCACCAATCCTAAGAAAAGACATTATAGAACTAGAGAGAGTGCAGAGAAGAGCCACCAAATTAATAAAGGGGATGGACATTCTAACTTATGAGGAGAGGCTAGCTAAATTAGATTTATTTACATTAGAAAAGAGGCGTCTAAGAGGGGATATGATAACTATATACAAATATATTCAGGGACAGTACAAGGAGCTTTCAAAAGAACTATTCATGCCACGGGCAGTACAAAGGACTCGGGGCCATCCCTTAAGGTTGGAGGAAAGGAAATTTCACCAGCAACAAAGGAAAGGGTTTTTTACAGTAAGGGCAGTTAAAATGTGGAATTCATTACCCATGGAGACTGTGATGGCAGATACAATAGATTTGTTCAAAAAAAGGTTGGACATCTTTTTAGATGGGAAAGGTATACAGGGATATACCAAATAAGTATACATGGGAAGGATGTTGATCCAGGGATTAATCCGATTGCCAATTCTTAGAGTCAGGAAGGAATTAATTTTTCCCCTTAATGGGGTTTTTTGTTTGCCTTCCTCTGGATCAATAAGTAAGTATAGATATAGAATAAAGTATCTGTTGTCTAAATTTAGCATAGGTTGAACTTGATGGACGTACGTCTTTTTTCAACCTCATCTACTATGTAACTATGTAACTATGACATACACATACACACACACTGACATACACATACACACTGACATACACATACACACTGACACACACATACACACTGACACACACACACACACACACACACACACACACACACACGCTCACATACACATACACATACACACACACGCTGACATACACACACACGCTGACATACACATACACACACACTGACATACACATACATACACACACACACTGACATATACACATACACACACACTGACATACCCATACACACACACACATACACACACACACACTGTCATACCCATACACACACACTGTCATATCCATACACACACACACTGACATACCCATACACACACACACTGACATACACATACACACTGACATACACAAGGAATTCACAGTTACTATAAATAGAAGTGCAAATAGCAAAAAAACCTGTTCTAAGTCAAACTTCTTTGCGCTTTGGCACTGAAATTGTGTTTTGATTTTTATTTAAAAACATCACCATTACAAATACAATTTCTGTGACAAAACAGTGACAAAAGACAAAGAAGTTTCACTTAAAATGCGCGTGCTTGGCACACACTTTGTATATTTTTAAATAAACAAAAAAAAAAGAGAGAACTGAGATTTAGCCCCTTAAAGTTGCTGTTCCACTTAAGACCAAAGTGAATGAATGGGTCAGATTTTGGGTGTCGGTTCCACACAAATAAAAAAAGATATAAAAAATACTTGTCAATGTCTGCACATTTTCCTTTTCCCCCCACTTCCAACGGAAGCTCTGTTTGCTTATTCCCAAATGTAAGTAATTTGATTTATATACTCCCAATCTTTGTATAAATCAAAAATATTTTTTTCAATCAAGCCATAAAAAATGTTTATCCATTAAGTATATCACTAGCATTAGTTCAAAGGTCGCATGTGGGACTGCATCTTTAAACACCTCACTGCTATTTATTTACTGCGATTGTTCAAGCTTTTATTTTCTCTTTTGACTGCTTTTTTAAGGGGAAACTAAAAGACTGCAAGTTTCAGGCATCCGGCAGCAGTTTAAATTCAACACAATGTGGGGTCAATGTATCAATACAAATTTTCAGCCTGCACGTAAATCAAAAGTGTGACAGATTCTTACATTGAATGGACATTGATACTTAGGGTGACTTACTCAACCCTTTTGAAGCAAAGTACAGTGATGTATTAAAGCTAGGAAAGAAAATATGAAAATGTCTCACTTAGACATACGAATAAACCGGCTCCAATTCATCATGACGTCAGTGACAATGCAGTCTGCGGGTTAATAGACATGAATCTGGAACTTGTATCTGGGCAGCGTTTGTCCTTTATAAGGAGTTCCGGTTATAGCGCATGGGATCACTCCTTGCCCGCGGCCCTTGCTCTCCATGCTACCCCCGTATAGTTCCTTATTTGCGTTGTTCATGTGATGTCACTGCGCGATAAGGCAAATAAGCCACCTCCCTGCGCGTTTCACAATACGTTGCTTTGTCTGGGGAATATGTTTCAGATACAACTCTGCTAAGCCGCTAATGGCATTAGTGTCACACTGACTTAATGATGCATTGGAGCGTTTGTAAGTAAGAATTTGGGACTATTTTTAAATATTATTTATTTACCAACTGTTTTTCTTTCCCCTCCCCCTATTTATCATGGTCTGACCCCCAAAGAAGGTCTTTGCAAAGATTGTTAAACCCTACTTTAGCACATAGCTGCTATACAAGTGTTTCATGGATGTTTTATAACTATATCCCTGTGTGTATTTTCAATTTGTTTTATGTACTCTGTATTTGCACTATGCTTGGGTTGAACACTATATAGGTGTATTATGGTTCGCCAAAACTTTCTTTGGTACACATCTGCCAAATAAATTATTGGGGTGGCTAATAAGTTTGCTCACAAAGACCTTTCCATTGTATTATGTGCATGATATGTGGACAGATACGGCATAATAACATTTTCTCTATAATAGCTGGTGGATCCAGGTGTTAAAGCTTGGACTCCCACCAAAGGCAAGCAGAATGTCATCATGTTTGTGGGCTTACAAGGAAGTGGAAAAACGACCACATGTTCAAAGGTAAGAATGCACATTCACTGCAGGAGCCCGACTGGTCCCTCTTAATGGTCAGTTGACGAGCTGGCTTAGCTGTTGAATAAGTACAGAAAAAAGAAAAGAAAAACAGCGCAAAAAAACCTCATCGTGTAGTATTTAAAAAGTATTTATAGAATAAAAAGGTGATTATTGCACGTACATCAAAAAACAGCATACCCTGTGTGAATACAGCGTTCGCTCCGACCACAGCTGATGGGAGATCACTCACAGAGGTTTTGAACTTCCCGCCGAGTGGCCCACCGGAGACTAGAGACTAGCGCCATTAAGCAGACTCACACTGCGGGGTGAATCCCTAATGAGGTGTGCACCCCACGCTGGGACGGTCATTGAGGACCAGAGGATCATCCCGAGACACAGTGAGCCCACACGGAGCAGTTTCCAAGAGTGGTAACATGTCCAAAACATGTCCTGTTGATATATGCTGTTTTTTGATGTACGTGCAATAATCACCTTTTTATTCTAAAAATACTTTTTAAATACTACACTATGAGGTTTTTTTGCGCTGTTTTTCTTTTCTTTTTTCTGTACTAGTTGGACAGCTGAGCCATCCCCCAGGAACAGCAGCTTAAAACCTCCCTATAAGGTTGTATATTATTTTGTTCACAATATCACTTAACCTCTATATACCATTAATGAGCGCATCATCTGTTTTTAGCTGTTGAATGCATTTTGTGTGCTGTCCCTAGGATTTAGTTCCTGCAGTGTGCTCCTCTTGGAATTTTTTATATGTTCTCCAATTGTCCAGTAGTGTAATATCTTGTGAGCTAGTTTCTTTGGCTGAAAGAAGACGTAGGTTCAACTCTATAGACCTTTGTAAACCTTGCCTATTTTTTTTTATCTCTATAGTTGGCATATTACTATCAGAGAAAAGGTTGGAAGACCTGTTTGATATGTGCTGACACATTTAGAGCAGGTAATTATGATGGATCTGGAACCTATTACATGCCCATGAATAGGCGATTCTTGAAGTTATAATTGTTCTCACCCCATTCGTATGACCTACTGTATGTCAGCTGTCTTGTTCTGCAACTGACGTTCAATCTGATGATCTTTATTTTACAGGAGCCTTCGATCAGTTGAAACAGAATGCCACTAAGGCTAGAATACCGTTCTATGGCAGGTAAGTGTGTGATTAAAGCATTCTGTACAAACTGCTCTGAAACCCAGTTAAAATGAAAAATATATGCTCTGATTTCCCTAACTTGTCACAATGAGGCTTGTATAATCTCTGGTTTACAGTGTGTGCTGCTGCATTACTTCCAGTGAAGTCACTGATAATGAGGGATTTGAGGTTCTTGTGATACGTTTTTTTTTCTCTCTCGTGTGTGCTGCTTTTCAATATGCTGTGAAGCAGTCTTACCTTTGTTGGGGAAGACCGAAGCACCACTCATGATTGATTTATTTGAATGGTGTTTAGGGGTTCATTCTTCCCTAACAAACATATCGAGTAGGAGTCTTTTTGTTTGCTGCAGAGAGTTCTTGGCTGCCTATTCATTCTACTACGTCACTCGTGGTTTAGTATACCCACCTAAACCGCTTCTTTATCCAACAGTTATACCGAGATGGATCCAGTTAACATTGCATCAGAAGGTGTGGAGAAGTTTAAAAATGAGAACTTTGAGATCATCATTGTGGATACAAGTGGACGCCACAAACAAGAGGATTCTCTGTTTGAGGAAATGCTTCAAGTTTCCAATGCAATAGTAAGGAACTAATGCCATGAAATGGGGACTCCTTATTTCGTTATCCTTGTGAACAAGTGCATAAATTATGTGAGTGGTGCATAGGAATATAGAGCATTAGAATTTTAAATAGCGTGCAAACATCTGGCAATGTAAATACTGCACTTGCAGTCATATGGCTAAGCAATTTTAACTGTACAATTAAACAGAAAAGTGTTTCCATTGCTGTCAGAAGACCACGTGCAGTGCATATTTAGCCATTTTGTGCAGTGCATATTTAACCATTTATGCCGACTTTGTGACCTTTTTTACCCCACCAAAGTTGACTTAATCACAGTAAAAGTAAAATCCAGTATTAAAGCAGGCATTCTCAAAATGTTGCTTCATCCAGACTACTTATTGATGGTAGTATGGAGGACCCCATACTTAACTCTTCCGCAATATAATTGTATGTGTAAATTGTTTGTCATTCGTGGACAATGATCTGAAAAGCAGTCTGTCAGTAGATTAGTGCTGAAGGTTGTTTTGTGTTAATGACGACAGTTCCTGGACTGCGTGTGAATACTTTCATTTTAAGCATTTTTACGAACCACCATCAGTCATTGGGGGCCAGTAGTACAAGGTCTACCTCTTAAGGGCCTGAGTTATTCATAAGGATTCCTTGGCAATAAGCTGTCAGAAGCACACCATTTAGAGAGTAGTCGGAACAGAGTTTCCTAGATCCTAGAAAACTGTAGGTTGTTGAATGTTGATATATTTTAATGGCGCATTATAATTGTTCCTCGATTTTGGTTTATAACTCCTTTTGGAGATCTTGCTTGTCTCTTGAGATATACTGTATCCTGAGGGAAGGAATGGTAAAAGAAAATGCCATCTCAACTTGCAAGTATTAAAAACTGGCCATCAATTTGTACATTTCAGCAACCAGACAACATAGTGTACGTGATGGATGCTTCCATTGGGCAGGCGTGCGAAGGACAGGCCAAAGCTTTCAAAGACAAAGTGGATATAGCATCAGTCATTGTGACCAAGCTGGATGGGCATGCAAAAGGAGGAGGAGCGCTGAGTGCGTAAGTGTCTTACACTCTGTTCCCAGTAATCTCATGCTTCAATCTACCCAACCCCACACACACACACACACACACTACCCAAAGCTGACGTCTAACCATCCTTTATGTAGTTCGTTTGTGCTTTTTGACCGTAGAATTCTGAGTGAATCGGTGAATATTTTCAGTTTTAAATATTGTTCTGCCCATTTTGTAATTAAACTGTATAAATAAATTAAGCCAGTCTCTTAATGTAGCTGTTCTCTGATGAAGATGCAGCATGCTCCAAAATGTTCCTTATACTGTCCACTAGAAATATTTGAAAAGGCTTAAGGTGCTGTTTGTAAATTCCTGTAGGAACCCCTCGTGTTCTGAGAGCCATACACAGGTATGAACGTATCGGTGGAAATGCACATACATGGTTTGATAGGCCAGGTTACCCATTCTTCATGTGACACTCCTTGCAACACAATATTAAGAATAGCAGCATTTAAGTTTTGGCAGAGACGGACTAGATGGGGGCTTAAATCTCCCACAGCATGGTTGCCAATAGGAAGCCGCAACATCATCCGTCACTGCTTCCTATTCGCCCACGTGACGCAGGGGATTTAAACCTCCATTGGAGCACGTACAGAGGCAAGTATCTCTAGAAGCTGGGGGTCACCAGAGCGGACAGTTGGGGTTCAGTTCTGGAGACCCACTGCTTCCAATCCAGGGAAAGGAATTTTATTTAACATGGAATACTGCTTTAAACTATTGCTGAAAGAGGTAGAGCCCAATGGGAGAGGACATCCAGACTGTTTTCAACCATTTGTGCTTGGAGGGTCATCAGGTTGGTGACCAGGCTTGTAGAACTTTAAAATAAATGTAAATAACTCCTACTTCTTCCATTTTCAACCCTGCTCTCATCCCACAGTGTCGCTGCCACAAAGAGTCCTATCATTTTTATTGGTACTGGAGAACACATAGATGACTTTGAACCATTTAAAACACAGCCTTTCATCAGCAAACTGCTTGGTAAGCTGCCACGGTGACCATGTGTAGCGTTCTCTTTCTGTAGGAGACCCATTGCGCCTTGACTGATAATTTTGAAACAGAGAAATTGCTTCTTACCTGAAAACATGGATAGCATCCCATAATGATTGTCACTGTGTTAACCACAACCCTTTTTGTTTTTTTTGTCTACTCTAAAACTTTTGGGACCTATGAACTCCACTTACTTGATAAAGTAATTTATTATTCTAGGTTAAACTCTTTTGTCCGTTAAATCTAACACAATGCACAATATATTCTTTCTCAATATATTCTTTCTGGATAAAGAATACATTGAATTTCCTCGAGTAGACGTGATGCAGTCTCCTCCCGAAATCTGCTTTGCTCTGTAGCGGTGAAGTTTTTAAGTGTTTTTGTTTGTTTTTAAGCAGAGTTTATGAAAAATGACAGCGTTTCAAAATATTTACATAAGTTGTTTTTAAACCTTTCCAGCGGTTGCTCTGTATGATGCTGGCATTGCTGCACTTGATCTTCCTTAGGTGAACATAAACCTTTGTAGAAAGCAGAAGCATTAATGCATAGCCCATGCGATCTACATGGTACAATTGGAATACTATAACTTTCATTTGCAAAGTTTTTAAACACTGATGCAAAAATGCTTCTTTATAAGCAAAACAAGTGCTTTAAATCCTTTTTAGCTTTCACTAATAATGAAAAATGTAAATGTTTGTGTTATGAGAGTCTGAGATTGGATCAGAGGAGAGATTGTGAAATAGGTAAGAAGAGAACCTATAGGGCGTACAAGAGTGCTTAAGTGTAGCTAGAAAAGCAATTAAATGCTGTGGACACTGGGTGAAGCGTTGAATTGGAATAAAGTGTGGCATGAATGAGGGACAAGTGAAGAACTGAACAAAGGAACCATAGGTAATTTGGTGTGAGGTGTGAAAGAGGCCTTTCATGAGGGCGGAACGAGAGAAGTTATGAGTGGTACCACCTGAACAGAAGCAAGGGTGGGAAAAGTCCACATTTAGTAATAGTTGAACAGAAACATTTTTTTGATTGAATTAATGTAAACAGTATGTGATTCCTTATTTTGCCTGTATTCAGTACAATGGCTGTAACACTGTTTTGTGTTCCTCAGGAATGGGTGATATTGAGGGATTAATAGATAAAGTGAACGAGTTAAAGCTGGATGATAATGAAGCCCTCATAGAGAAACTGAAACACGGTAAGATGGTCAGGAAATAAATGTGTTGTAGGACTTCGGTGGGTGGAATAGGTTGGGTGTTAGATCAGTGATCCTATACCAATGTATGTATCAAATGTCACTAATAACCTGTATTTTACTGGGTGATCAGACCTAGACATAATTTGAATAATCCAGTAAAAACAGAAATTCTCGACAGTGAGTTTAGCGGTACAAAAAAGACTTGCAATTTGAGTTGCATCTCCACTTTTAATCTTTTCATTTCATCAAACAGATTGGGTAAAACCTAACATCTGAGATCGTGTCTTTATAAGTCACACAATGTTTTAGTGGTCATTCTTAGCACTGACTGTTAATATCTAGTATGTTTTTTGAATTACAGGTCAGTTTACGCTGAGAGATATGTACGAACAGTTCCAAAATATTATGAAAATGGGTCCCTTTAGCCAGATACTGGTGAGTATCTGTGACAACTGGTTCCATATTCTGATTTGTCATGTTTAATAGTCTCTGTGGCATTTGGATGCCAATTTTCAATGTGGAGATGATTGATCTTGGGTTTGTGACCATTAGATTGGCTACGGCTGTGATTATAGTGCGTGCGACGCAAACAAAATACATTAGCTCTATCGGGCCTGCCATAGTGCGTGGGAGGAAGCGTGACAGCACAGCAGGATTTTGAGCTGACAAAAAAATTAGATTTTTCGCGTGACAGCTGAGTCACTGCCGCGTTTGAGCCAATCGGAGCGAACCAAGCCGGATGTCGCCACACCTCCCTGTTGCTCGCATAAGGGAGTCCACAAATCGCTCAGGCGACAGGTGCGTGCGCGCCTCCCTGCTCTTCGTTGTGCGCACGCACTATGGCCGCAGCCTAACACTTGCATGACCTTACTCTTGCAGTGCCTTTAAAGGTGCAATCCCTGATCAATAACCTAAAATTATTTTGTAAAGAATGTAACAATCTACATTTGCTTCCTTAAACAGATGTAACTGTTTAAAGCAAAGATGTGGCTTATTTTCTCTTGAGTAGCTAAATTAAATCAAACCTCTACAATGTCTGATCTCACCATGTGACCTAACTAACTTAGGGGTATTTCCTCCTGCCTGTTTATTTTTAATAAATGTTTAATCACTTAATGTTTGTTAGCTCTTTATGCAGTAAAAGCTTAACACTGTACAGAACATTAAATATTAGTTAGGGCCTTCTTATGGGGCTAGTTAGAGGCAATCGTGTATTTTGAGGATGGAATATTCCAGTGATCAGGGGGAGGTAAAGTATTTATTTATATAGAAAATTCATAATAGAGAAATGTATTGAATTATTGTGTTACGTGAATAGGACATTACACTGAAGATTTTCACAGTGTGTAAGGGGAAAAGTTGGGATGGATTAAGTAGGTTCCCTATTCATTGCAAATAATGGAGAATCACCATCAAACCAATTTGGCTTGTTTTTATTTATAAGTATACAAGTATAGCTCTATTATTCCTACAACCTTAATGCTTTACATTAGTTCTGTAAACTGATATTGCTATACTCTCTTAATGCGTTTATTCAATGTTGCAATAAAAGTTGAATGGAGTTTATCAATGTTTCTTTCATAAATGAAAGGGAAATAGTTTTATGTTCTGATCAGCAAGAAGTGTATGGATAATGTTCTCTTTAGTGGCAGAGCTGTATCAACGATAAAGCAAGAATAGCCAAACATTCTCGTATAATCCCTTCGCACAAATCGCCGTTGTCCTCAAGTAAGACAATACACACTTTCTCTCTACATCCCTTCTATGCCAGTACAAACGGAAGGGGAAATAAGCTCTGACCAATTTGGGATAGGACAAACTTAACAAATCTGGATCCATCGCCCTCTGCAAACACACCACTGAGAATAAAGGTAGAGATCTATATCTCTAAATGGAGCGTTTTGTTTGCCCTACCTCCTGCTGTGTGGGGCTTACTTCCCTGTTCATTTGTGCTGGCATGAAAGGTCTAGAATAAATTTAAATGGCAAGAATGATTTCCAGTTTTTGGGATGTAAATGTGCATGGAAGCCGCAGAGAAATTAGGCAATGCTTGTTCCCTTTGGGCAAGAAGCATATCTCTTGCATGTGCTTTCTCTGTATTAATAGGGCATGATTCCTGGTTTTGGGCAAGATTTTATGAGCAAGGGAAACGAGCAGGAATCCATGGCCCGATTGAAGAAGCTCATGACCATCATGGACAGTATGAACGATCAAGGTAAGAACTTCTCATACTATCTTCTGTTTCTGAATTTGGACATGGGGTATTAAAAAATACCAAAACTCTTGAGTCCCTCCAAGATTAGAAGTGTAGTCAAATATGGGCTCAGTATTTACATTAGGATCTTCGTTCAAATCAGTTATGCCATGTGTAAACCCTTGTGCTTCTAAAGGAGCCCAGATGGTTAAGTGGCAAATTTAAAGGTTCAGTTTCCACTACATTCATTATTAGCGCCTCTCCGCCGCCTCAACATGTATAGGAAGCAGGTAGTCTCCGGACCTGAAAGGCACTAATTTCAGCTCTGGGGACCCCATACTTCCTGAGATACCAAGGAAAGTGCAGCCTGGTCCTCCCCTCTAGGGGAAAGAAACTGAGGTTTAAATCTCCCGCATGACATAGGTCAGAAGGAAGCCACAACGCCATTGGTTGCTGCTTCCTATTGGCCCACGCAACGCAGGGTATCTAACCTGCGTGAAGTGCCGGTGGCGCCTTCCCCAGTAAGTATCTTGGGAACCAGGAGGTCCCCTGAGCTGAATGCGGTTTACTTTCGGAGACCACCTGCTTACCACCCATGCTAACAAAAGGGGGGGCATTCAAATTGGAATGTTCCTTTTAAAGTTTTGAATGGCACACATTCTGTGACATGTAGAAAATCTGTTTCACATTTAAGAACAATAAACTATTGTGATGACCATACCGCTCAGCCTATTACGAATAACCAATAGTGATTTTCAATAGGGTACTATAGGAGAAATAATTGACGTTTTAACAAGGTGGGTCCAAAGAGAACCCAAAAAGTTCCTATATCTAGCACTCGCTGTGGTAATAAGTGAGTAATTACGCCATGGGATATGAATATCCCTAACAACAATCATCTATGACCAGAGACTGACCAACAGCTGACATATAAAATGCATATACGGTATGTCCACATAGGGCTAAAAGTGAAAGAACAAACAAAGTTTTATCCTAAGAGAGGCAACAAGGTTTCTCCACTATACATACTCTTGTTTCCTGCTGTACCATTTGTATTTGTCTTCAGTTAATACTTTCCCCATCCCCCCTATATTCATTTTGATATAGGGTTTTACATCTGGTTATTTGAGGAGTTGGCCAACTGTTTTATAGGTGGCACCAACTTCTAATGAGGACTATATGTTCATTTATATTTATATGTTTATTAAAACTTTGTTTGTTCTTTCACTTTTAGCCCTATGTGGACATACCGTATATGCATTATATATGTCAGCTGTTGGTCAGTCTCTGGTCATAGATGATTGTTGTTAGGGATATTCATTTTCCATGGAGTAATTACTCACTTATTACCACAGTGAGTGCTAGATATAGGAACTTTTTGGGTTCTCTTTGGACCCACCTTGTTAAAACGTCACATTTAAGAACGCCTCTTGGTCTGACTATCACCATGTTAAACATAATATATTGGTGTACGCTGTCAGTCTTTCTAAACACTTAGCACTGTTTATTGTTTTCATTAATTTCCTTTGTTGTGGGTTAATGTGTTTAGAGGAGCAGGTCAGGCCATTACAACTACCATGCTGGTGAGGAGACAGTAAATCTAAATGCTAATTTTTTAATAAGGTTTTGTACTTTGTGGATCCTTCTTTAGAAGATTATTATTTGCTTCTCCACAGAGCTGGATAACACGGATGGTGCCAAACTTTTCAGTAAGCAGCCTGGGAGAATTCAGAGAGTGGCCAGGGGTTCTGGTGTCTCTACCAGAGATGTGCAGGAACTTCTTGCACAATACACAAAGTTTGCTCAGATGGTAAAAAAGATGGGAGGCATCAAGGGGCTCTTCAAAGGTGAGGAAGCAGCGCTATTTTCTACTCTTTGCCTCCCTGAAGGAGCGCTTTTTCATAAACATCCATGCCACTGAAATGCACTTTTGTCGTTCTGCCTGTGTATAACAACTCATGCCGCCTTTGTGTATCCCCAAAACGTCATCTCCAAATGCAGTTGCATCAGTTAAAAATTGAAGAAATCCATGGCTTGTGAGCCTGTCCTTGCCATATATAATATAGTGACTCCCAGAAGCCAGAGGTTGCACCATTTGCACTCAACACCACTTGGTTCCACTGTTTATACTTCAAGAGCATGTCATTAGAAGCATTACATGGTGAAACGACAAGAGTATACACAGCGCACCAGGGATTAGTATATATGCTCAAATAGAATATCATAATAAAATCCAATTAATAAAAATTAGATGATAAAAATCAATTTACTAAGAGGTAAAAATGACCACACACTTAATAAAATACAACACTTTGGAGGCATCACAGCATCTCTTCAAAATAGGGTATACAGTCCCTCCTTGACTCCTGACGAAGCACGTTGTTGCAAAACGCGTTGAGGTCACGAGAGGCCACTCAACGCGCTCACTCATTGGCTGGAGCAGGGAATCCGGAGGGTTCGGGTAGAGAAGTGATTGCTGTATGCTGGTGCATTCCGGACTGATAATCAGCGCCAGCAAACGGTTAGCTGCTCGTTCACGCGTGGTTAGTACCTGTTCCCCTCAGTGTAGTTTAACGTTCAGTCACTGCATTTATTTGTCAGTTTGACTACTTGTGACTATTTAGTCTGTGCGTTTGTTTTGTATGTATTACAAGGAGGGACTGTGTACCCTATTTTGAAGAGGGGCTGTGACGCTTCCAAAGTGTTGTATTATATTAAGTGTGTGGTCATTTGACCTCTTATTAAATTGATTTTTATCATCTAATTTTTATTAATTGGAATTTACTATAATATTCTATTTGAGCATATATACTAATCCCTGGTGTGCTTTGTGTATACTCTTGTCGTTTGTTCGTTTTGAGGCTCCCTTGTTGGGAGACCTACTTTAGGAGCGTTTGGGGAGGTGCTTCACACAGCCGCAAGGGGATTTTGTGTTAAACGGATATTCATCTGACAGCACGAGCGCGGAATCCTTCCTGCATTCCATGATCAGTAAATAATTGCAAAGACTGCTTTTAATTGGTCATAGTGTACGAAACATCTGAATCGTTTCACTTTGCCATAGTGGTTTATTTCCTCAATGGCTTTACCATTCATTAATTTGGGTTCAGGGTCACCAGAAAATGTCTTGTTTTTGCTGCATTGTGCTGAACATATTTAAATTGCCATTTGTTATACTTTATACTATTACTATTGTCTTTTCTCTACTTGGCATTTCTGAGATTATCTCCCAGAATTTCAACCAATAGGAAATCCTACATTTCTGAAGCTCCTGTTTTATCTTGTCACTAAGTATATATTGTGCTGCTAGAGACTTCCCAATACATGGCCAAGGATCCTAAACATGACCCTATGATTTACAGGAGGAGACATGTCAAAAAATGTAAACCCGTCACAAATGGCCAAACTGAACCAGCAAATGGCCAAAATGATGGATCCCAGAGTTTTGCAGCACATGGGTAAGTTCTGTACAAGAGTGGGAAAGTGAAGGAATTTAGTTGCTATGTGGTAAAGTGGGAAAATAAATAATGATTTGGTATTTCAGACGGCACCAGCACTTGAACACATTTGACATAGTTTAAGGAGCATGACAATGCTTCCAGTCAGCTCATACACTACTGGTCTTTTATCTTTCTAATCCATAAATAACTTTTAAAATACAACGCATTTGTTCTAGTCTGGCATTTTCTAAAAGACAATGTTCCCCTAGAAGCGCCTGTTTTATGGCCGCTTTTCCACCGAACTGTTTCTTCTTTACAACATCACTGTAATCCTTTTTATTGCTGTTGTCGGCCGACATGGGAGAAACATGAGTCCATTATGGCAAGAAACATGGGTGTAGAATAGATTAATTTAAAGGTGCAGCTCTAGAACCAAATTAAATTAATGGTACAGTACTGATTAGTCTAGTCTACCGGATTAAATCTTGGGCTGTAATAGAAATCTTTAGTTCACCATTGTTTATATAAATGCTTAGAGATATTTGCATGACCACAAAACTTGCCAAATTTTGGCAATGTTAGCCAAAATTAAAACTCAGTATTTGAAATCTTTTTTTTTAAATTTAAAATATGTTTCCATTTACAACAGGGAATCTAAATGGAGGCCTCTAAAAGCATAGACAAGAAAAAGCTAGGATAACTAAAATTTGCACCTTTTTAACATATTATTGTTGCCAATTCCAATGTAGTTCTACATGGGACACTTGTGACATGCAAGCGTAAGAAAAACAGGATTTTTAACACATTCTCAATCTTTGAATTTCCCAGGTGGCATGGCTGGCCTTCAGTCTATGATGAGACAATTCCAGCAAGGAGCTGCTGGGAACATGAAAGGAATGATGGGATTCAACAATATGTAAAGATTGCCTTTTAACAAAATGATACTCTTTTAATACCTTTCCTGCCAGAGGGGCCTCCGTGAATTGCAAAGATCTTTGGAGAAGTGAAGCCCTCGCCTTCCTGAAAGATGCTCTCTGTAAAATAAAGTGGTTAAGAAGAATAAAATGATAGGTCGTCTTTTAGAGGTTTCCCTCAGTTTTCAGTGAGAGATATATATGACACAACACCTATTCTTTTAACACTTAGTTTTTTGCCCTTCTTTCTCCTCCCCCTCCCCCTCCCCCCAAAACAAAAACATTTGCCACTGTCTGGAAAAGGGGGTGCGAAATACCCTGTTAAGTTATGGAACAAATGAAGTTAAGTTTTGGAAGAAACACGCCTGTAAAAATGTCAATATTTGGTACTGGGATGACCTGTTTGTATGAACTTCCAGCACCTTGTGACCATTTCCTGGAAATCATTCTGCTGTACAATAAATTTCTCATTGGTTGTAATTTGGTTGTTATAAAATCCTCTTTGATTTTGAAGCTCCAGTCTTGTTCAATTATTTAAGAATACGTTTAAGTTTTTTTTTTTTTGTAAATGGCTGGCTGCGTAGAACCTCAGTTTAGACTCCTTTTCATCTCTTGTCCTCCTACTCCTTGACATTCTCATACTTTGAATAACTCAAGCAGTTGATTGATAAACATACTATATGAAAAAATATTGATGACATGCAACTTCTGTTTCTGTGCGGGAAAAAAATCGAAAATTTGCAAATCCGAGTGAGGATGAAGAGCCTAACAAGATGAAACGGGTAACATTGACTGTGTTGGCATTTGTGTACAGAAAATTGACATGTGAACTTGAAACAAAGCAAATATAAATTTGCAGTCTAAACACTGTAGCACAGGTTCACGTAGTCCATCTAACCTAAGTAACGCCTTTGTATCCACTAATAGATTTTCTGTGCCTGTTGTGCTTTTTTTGTTTTGTTACGATTAAAGAATTGAGGATGAAATACTGTATATTTTGGATCATTAGATAAGAACTGAACAGTACACTAGCATAGACGTATTGCTTTTTTTAAATCATGTGTAGACCTATTTCAGGAGAAATTAAGCCATTATTTTGTGCTGCCATGGGACTAAATAGCCATCTGCAACATCTTTAAAGCATGGCGTTCAGCTACTTCATTTGATATTACAGCCAATTGCCCCCTTTTTTTCGCACCTGAAGTTTGCATATGAAAATTTCAATGTGTGTGTCTCAATTGATTTCAAGAACTTACAACGCTCCTATCGGGTGCACCCTACAGTTAAGAAGAAAAGTAAACATATTTACTGAGCTGGAGGGATGATTTTAGCACTGCAGATGGCTTCCAAATGTTTCCGAACAGCCAGTGGATTAGAAATTGGCAAATTATCAATTGTGGAGCTGTCAAAACAGTGAGTTAAGTGACCATTTTTAAAGTAACAGGTGCAGTCCCAACTAAACTAAAAATAGTTAAAAAATAGAAATCTCAATAGCATCAATTTTTTTAATCAGGCCGCTTACTTGGGGCCACAGAATACAATTGTCCCAGTGGACTTTGTCTGTGTGACACTCCCGATTTATGCGAGGCCTATTCAAATAAAATTATATCTTGCTATGATTTTACAATCTTACATAGTCAACTAAAAAAAAATTCTCAACCCTTTCCAGAAGGAATGCCAGCCAGGTTATGTTTAGGAGATAACAAACTAGTCACACATTGCATAGATGTGTGCTTGGTAATGCATTCCTAAAATCAAGTCCAAATGGGGTTCTCTGAGCAAGTTCATAATGGATGACCTTAATGTCATCAAACCTGTAGAGAACCTTGAGACAATCCACTAACTACAATTTAAACCTGACTGCATTGCTGGCATTATCAGTAACCCATATTTACCATCTTACTAAGCAATCCCCATTTTTCTGCATGCCTACGCTACGATCCATGTAGCTATCCCTCAATTATGCAGTCCAGCACAGTATTTCTTTTTTTAGTTCCTCTCACTTATTTTAAAACGTCAAATCGTCCCTTCCCCCAGCATAGAAGCTCCCTGTTTGAGTTGTAACCTATCATCTCTATAATAGAGTAATGGTCCTCAGATAACATATTTTTATTTACTAACCTAGAATACAACTCATTTTCTGCTTATACAATTAGAGTTCCCCTTTCTTTTTAACAAATCAGTAATCCAACGAGACACAGAAAGGCAGTTGCCCACGCTCACAAGCGGGGATCTCCCTGTTAAACATTTTCAATTCCAAGGTTACTACTATACAATTGAATATTGGAACTGCAGCACTTAATAGCTTTGAATGAAGTGTCCTGTCCTGCCTTGCAACCGAGATAGGCAGCGCCACATAGACAGTTCTGCTGTTTGCGTTCCAAGCGTCAATGTCTGGCACGTGTGCGTGTCACAGCTTTGTTTTGTGACGCTACATTGTGAGATCGAGGCTTGCAACACAAGGAAGATAGTGTCGTGCAAAAGCACCTGCGCGGCTGGGTATCCACCTCTGTTCTTCCTGTGTGGTTGCTTGGCAGCAGTCGGGAGTGGCTGGTGAGGGTTTTCACAGCTGTAGCACGGACATGGCGACGGCTAAGGTGAGCAGATTAGTGGCGGAGGGATGACCGGGGAGGTGGGATGTGTGGACACTTCCTCAGCAGCTCTGTGCGGCCATCATTACACAGCAGAGCAACTCTCACTTGCTGTCAACAGGTTATTCACACATCATATCCATAATCATACCTGTATAAAAGGTTAAGCCATAACCTCCAACTGTAGCTGTACTTTACCACACGATACCATAGTGTTCTGTATATAGACCACATCTGATTAAACAAGAAAAAAGAAAAACAGCGCAAAGTCTCATGGTATAGTATGCTGTAAAATATATTATATGCAATCAGCAGGTAAGTAACACACGTACATCAAGGTTATAATAAAAGAGCAACACACGTTAGGGACGTATTACCACACACTGCAACTTCCATACTGGTTGTCTGGTAATTTGTCTACAGCCTGTTGGAAGGTCCAGGATCACCAATTCTTTAGGTATGGGACATCAAGTTCTGTGGGTGATCTCCAAATCTAGGTCCGACTGGCTCCTCACACCGGATGATCACTTTATGGCTCCTCTGTATTACCAGGGAACGCCGACTGCACGAGGCAGAGCTCCCCCGGTGAGTTCCGATGACGTCAGTGGACCCGCGTCACTCGATTAGCGGCAGAGATATTGGCAACATAGAGAACTGGAGCGCAGTTCTTACCTGCTGATTGCATATAATATATTTTACAACATACTACAGCAGGGCCCCGGGCATACGACGGGTTCCGTTCTAAGGGCCCGTCTTCGTATAGTGAAAATCGCCGGAAAGCAGAACCGGCGATTTTCAGCTATGCGCCGGCAACCCGGCATTTTCCCTCTTGCGCGATGAACCCCAGAACAGACAGAAACCAGCAGCACACCCGTTGGACAGAGAAAGGAACTATGGCTAAGAGCAGGATGTCTAGGAGACCCTGACAGAGGGCGAACCTCAATTGTTCAGCCTGGTGACGTCACGACCATGCCTCTCCGTCGCGCGCCTCAACGGAAGACACAGAACGTTCAGGCGACAAGCACACGTGCCTACTTGAGCTCTGTCGAGCCTGCAATATGGCCGCAGTTTAAGATTGAGTATTTTTACTTACATATTTTACATATAAACAAATCCTGCCTAGGTAAACGTTGTTGTTTGAGATTATTGGGTAAGTTTACCATAAAATAAAGGTTCTGTATTATTGGGGGGAAGAATATGACCCCTTCTAAACTCACCTCCTACATCCACTTGAACAGTAATTAGGCAGGACATTTTTGGCTAAAAGACTACTCTTTTATAGGTGTTAAGGAACAGGAAAGGTTTAACATCTGTAATGGATCACCGTGGCTGATGTAATGAGTCAGGCTGTGTATTGGTACTATGGTGTTGTCTATGCATATTTAGCATGAATTGTCCTGCTCCCCATCTGTAAATCGAACACTATCTTCTCATAGGTGAACTATTATTCCTTTTGTCCCATATGTTGTTTTAGGTGATGTCCAGCGGTGACCGTGAATTTGAGTGTGTGGAGCTGGGGGACGTTGGTAAGAAGAAAAAAGCCCCTCGTAGAATTATCCACTTTGCCAGTGGTGAAACCATGGAGGAATACAGTACAGACGAGGAAGAAGAGCGGCAGACGAGGAAGGATCTTCTGCCAACTACTGATCCAGTAGGTGTGATGTTTATTCCATAGTCTCAAAATTCCTTTTAGGGAGTATCCATAAGAAAACACACGCTAACCGGTATGTGTTATGTGAAGTAGTTTTATAGTGCTATGATTCCCAAGTTATGTTGTTTTGAGTATAATTTACTATAGTAACATAATAGTTGGTGTTACAAAAAAAAAAGAAAGAAAAAACTACCACAGAGCTACGCTATGTCCCTTTTTTTTTTTTACTATTGAATCTGTTATCGTAGTAGTGAAGCAGTGTGTCCTCTTTATGTCCATGGCAATGAGCACACTTGGGTTTAGCCCCACCTCTAGTCAGGATAGGACAGAAAAAACTTCCTGCAGGTAGTACTTCCTATAAGTAGCTGCTCCTGCTACATGCAGACAGTCGTTTTCTGTCCTACTTGGCCGGTAGGTGTTCATTTTTGGCTTACTTGACTACCTTCCTCTTTTGGGTGGTAAGTTGATGCCAGGGGGGTGAGTTTTTTGTTTTTTTCTGCCCCTTGAATCCCTTGATGTCGCGCTCGGTTGAGTGGCAATTCAGGGGGCCCTCTAAGACCTGGGCTTACCGGAGAGGCGCTTTGTGCAGTTTCCCATCCTCTGGAAAAGAAGCAACATGTGCTGTTCTCCAGTCTGCTGACGCGTATGGAGGTCTGAGGAGGGTAATTCAAACCCACCGGCACCAGCCTTTTTAAAGGGCGTCTGACATAGAAAGTCAGCACAATGGAGTGCACAAGTTTTTCTATTTTCAACTTTTAAAAAGTGTGTTTTATTTTTCTCAACGTCCTTTATTTGAGTTTCTTCATTTTTCTTAAAGTGTTTATTACATGCTTATTGCATGTTGTTGCACAATGTCAATTTTTATTTTTCAAAATGCCTGTTTTTGAATGTTTGGCTTAAAAAGCACCTGTCTTGTAAACAATCCTGAGTTCGGATCTCAGTAGTGCTCTATATTAAGGATAGTGCTATTCCTGTTCAAACATTGTGAACAAATGCTGCATGGCCATACTAAAATTATCTATAAAATAAATAAATACTGCCTGGTGTATTAATCAGTTCCTAGGCTCAGCTAGAAGTGACTTAAAGCTGCAGTAGAAGCCTTGAAGCAAAGGTTGAAGGCAAAGTATGTGCAGCTCGTGACAAACCTGCTATGGAAATGGTTTTGTGAGGATTCTCACAAGAATCTTCAGACAAATGTCATGAATGAATGCCACAGTATCATAAAGCCTGCCCTCAACAATGTACACCTCAAATGAATCTCCTAAGAGATGAAGGTAAAAAAAGAAGCTGTGAGGGAGTAAAGGGGATAACGCCCTCACTCTGCCATGATCAGGAGACCACACTCTAGCTGTCACTCTACTAGGGTGTTTCCAGTATACTCCTGATTTAAAAATCTGCAACAGAAGCTTGCTTAGGTCTTTAAGTCCTAAACACACTGCAATCTTCACCAATGCCTTGGCCATCAGCTGGGACTCTTACTCGCTACCGCAGATAACCGGCAGGGACTCGTTGTGCCTGCAAACTGTAGATAGATTTTTGAGGTTCAAAGGTCCACTTCACTGAAGAAGTTATTTGAAGGGTTAATTTTGCATACTCTGTGAAAATGCTGAGACAAGGATTCACACAGTGCAAAAGGAAACATGTTTTCTTGGTGTTTGTAGAAGTATACTGGAGTTAGATCGGGAAGGTCCGGAACATTGACAGATACACGACCTTCAGTAACGAATATATGCTTTGTGCTTTGTCTCTCCATACTAACAAGCCTAAAATGAAAAGCTAGTTTGAAAAAGCCATGCTTGAGAAACTACCTCAGAGCTGAAAGAAACAAACAGCTAACCAAATACACTGCTCTCCGTCTATAACCTGTAACATCTTATTCCTGCACTAACTCAAGCCTGGTATTGTAAAATGCCTCAGGAATTCATATATAGGGACTGCAAGAAACCTGTGTCTGAATCTGTATCTTTACACAACAAGGATTCTATGGTATTCGAAGAACAAAAGATAGTCATTTATTTTCACAAACCTCTCTGTACAGTGCTGTGGTCACTGCGGGCCATATGAGAAACAAATACTGTTATACTGTACGTTGCATGTGCTTCCTTTCTGCCCTGTAAAAAAGGGCATTCGTGATTCTTACTGCAGACATATGCTGGATATTGTTGACCCTTTACACTGCTGTATGTAGATATATTGTATCCTGTTTTCCCAGTACGGGAAATAAAGGACATTTTGTGTTGAAATACGTTCTGGGTGGCGTTCTTACCGACCCAGCCTGGAGGCACAAGTGAGACAGCCCAGTCAAAATGGCAGAAGAATTTAAAATCCAGGACAGGCTGTTGAAAGGTTCCCAGAAGAAGATTGGATCATTCACCCTCCCACCCCCATTTATAGGATGATCCAAGATATGATTGAAGCGGAATGGGCTCAGTCAATAGGGAGCTAAAGCCTAGGATGCTCCTCCCAAAGTGGATACGGCCTCTTCCAGGTTGAATGGAAGAACCACTCTACCAGTAGAAGATGGGATCTCTTTTAAGGATCCTGTGGAAATGCGTATAGAATGTGTTGCGTAAATCTTGCAGCAGAGCAACCTGTAGACTTACAGTAGCAACAGCCTCCATCTCCAAAGCACGAGGATCTGGCTGGCCAATATCAAAGAAATTCTGGATAGAGGAGTAAATAGAGCTGCTATTTTGAGGAGCCTTATGGCTAGAGGACATTAGAGGTATGACCCACTTTACAACCAGACTGGACACTGCAGGGATCCTATTGCCTTGGTAAGGCTTACAGTGGACGTCCATCATGGTGAGATGGACAAGGTAATCTTTTTCAGGGCCCTTGAGGATGAGGCGCAACCTATACAGGTAAGTTTGCACTCACATGTTCAAGTTGGTGTGAGCTCCAATTATTACAGACGGATGGGTTCTTCAAATAATAACCGGTTACCGTCTGGAATTCAAAGCCTTGCCACATTTTTCTAATTGTTTTCACATTTATCACTGTCACTATTCACTATTATGATATCATGAGCTCCACCAACTGCTTTTTTTCATCTATCTTAAGACTGAACGCACAGTCTGTAAAAGTTGGAGCTGCATTTCTTCACAGTTTTATTTTCATTTTTTATTTACATCCTGGTCACGTGTGTGTGTGTGTGTGTGTGTGTGTGTGTGTGTGTGTGTGTGTGTGTGTGTGTGTGTGTGTGTGTGTGTGTGTGTGTGTGTGTGTGTATGTATATATATATATGTATGTATATATATATATATATATATATATATATATATATATATATAATATATATATATAATATATGTATATAATATATGTGTGTGTGTATGTATGTGTATGTATATATATATGTATATATATATATAGATATGTGTGTATATATGTGTGTATATATATATATATAGATATATATATATATCTATATATATATAGATATATATATATATCACTTTATCACTGGGAGCGCATCTTTTCTTGTGTTTTTTTTTTTACCTTCATTTGCAATATGTAGCTCTCCTTTTTCGGTTAGCAATGGCTTCAAGGACTTTAAAAAAAAGTGATGATTACTCTAATTACAGAGTTAAGGAAGCAAGACACCCAGATATTTCCATATCTAGACGATATGCTGATACAGAAGCAAAGAATGACCAATGTCACATCTCAATCTTTCTAAAACCTCACGGTTGGTTGGTAAATGAAGAAAGCCGACCGGAACCAATTCTGTCATTAAAGTTCCTCTGAGTTATGTTCAATTCAACCATGGGAAGGTTTATTTACCTCAGCAGGAGTCTTTAGATCTCATCCAATTCCTAAAAGCAATAAGAGCAAAACCCATGATGACAGCAGGCATTTGTATGAAACTGCTGGGAAAGATGGCAGCCACTTGAGAGGTTACAGCATGGGCAAGGTTCCATTTGAGGGCTCTTCAGCTAATCTTCCTGGATCACTGGATACAAGAATCAATTAAACCTATTTCAAGGTATCCGTCTGTTGCCAAGAACCAGAGTTTAATTCAAATGGTGCCTAAAAGTTAGCAACCGTTTTTAGAAGGATTCGCTTCAGGATCCCAATTGAGTTTTCTTGTCCACAGATGCAAGCCATACGGGCTGGGGCGCCCAACTCGGACAAGCTCGTTCATGGGATATGGCCAGTAACCTTGACAAACATGCCATCTCGTTTACTTGGAACTAAAAGCCATATTAGAAGCTTAAAAGGCTTTTCATCATCTTTTACAAGGCCTTTGTGTGGCGGTTAGATCTGCAGTAGCATACCTGTGCAGAAACGAGGAACAAGAAGCAAGTTGCTGTGGAAAGTAGCAGAAGCCATTCAACCTATCAGAAAGCAAACTGCAAGATATTACAGCAATACACATTCCAGGGGAATAAAACATTTGCAAACTTCCTCAGTCTGCTGCTAATTCATCCAGGAGAATGGAAATTAAAGACTGACTTTTTTTTCTCAAGACAAGAGAGAAACAGGGTTGGCAACACATAGATCTGATAGCGACAAACTTAAATAGAAAGGTCCCCATCTTTTGCTCAAGAAACTTTAATCTGCAAGCAGCACACATGCGATCATCTTCTCTTGGATATTTAGTCTAGTATACTTGTTCCCTGCTATAACCCTCATTCCAAAACTGCTAAAGAAAAAAAAAATATAAGAGACAAGGCAGAGTTGATGATAATTCTTCCCAATTGGCAAAGAAAATAATGATTGCCACAAGTCCTATGCATGGCACATGAACGTTCCTTCCGCCTCCCAGTACTAAAAGACCTGCTGAATAAAGAGCCAATTCTGCACCCCAGTCCTCAAAATTGGGCTCTTCAGTCGTGAAGATTGAGCGACAATGGCTCCGAAATAAAGCTCTCTCTGAGTCCGTTATCACAACTTTAATGACTGCTAGAAAGCACTTGATTTTGAAAACAAACAGTTAAATACAAGTGAGGATAAATGTCCTGGAACCAGATTGTATATTTTCCCAGTTCTTAGGCAGCCATCACTCCTCAGTGTTAGAATGTAACCATTTCCGTTGGCTTCTCAGCCTGTTGCCTTGGCAACACCCCATTTTTCTCAGTAAGTTGGGCTGCCCCCTCTTCCCCCTGCTAGTTTGCACAGCCTGACTCTATTTCCTGCTTGTCAAGACTTGCATGCTTCTTTTTAGATCCAGCAGCCATCTTGAGTAGTAACCTCACTTATCTCCTCTGGTAAAGTGATTTGTAATTTTCCTATCCCTATAAATTGCATTATTCCATCTGCCATTATAGTCCCCATTTCCCCTCCATTGCTCCGATGCCACCGTGTTTACCCCAGTATCTTTTTTTTCCCTTTTTATTTGTATTGTTGTGTCCAATAACACTTCAGCAATTAAGAAGCTTCCCCTTGCTTTGTATATGGGATTGAGTTGAGCTGCCTGTCCCTACTCACTGGCCACAGTTAGCCTGGGACCGAACAATAAACATGCACAAACAGATACGAAGAGGTAATGAGGGCCCTGCTCGTGAGCGTTTATAATCTAGAGGGAATGAGGTACAATGTTGTAACAAGAAGGTAAGGTGGCTGCTCCATTGTAGGATATGGTGCGGCTCAGGTTAGAATATGGCCCATAAAAACAGATAATACATGCTGAATAAAAATTAAATATATCAATAACAATTAAATGGATAATTATAGGATGATTGAATCAGCTAGCGCTCTTGCCTTATAATCAAAATAAAAACACTAAGTAATGTATAAAAAAATATTAAGATACCCAAGCCAAACCCTCTGAGTGATGACGCGAACGCGGTGACGTCACATGCGCACATGAAGCGGAGCAACGCCGAACACCAGAGGAGAGTGTCCGGGACTGTAGCTTCATCCAGGCAGGAGACATTGACACTTTGGCTATTCCGGTGTACGCCTACACCACGGATCTTCATTTACAGATGTGACTCTTATCCTCTTACGTTTAGTAAGTGTTTTTAACCGTTACTTATTAGCATTAAAACTTGATATACTGCACTACGGGTCTTGCGCCCTTTTTTTCTTTTCTTCTTTTCTTTTTTTCTAGAATATGGCCCAGTCTGACAGCTGAAGCTATTAAGTTTTTTGAGGGTGGAGGGGGGGTAGGATTGGTCCAGCCACACAGCTCCCCAATGGGGTTAGTGGGGGCGGGAGGGGGGAGTAAGATGTTCGAGGTATGGTGAGTAGAATTCCTTAAGGTGAGTTTTCAGGCAGGTTTTAAACATCTGAAAGCTGGGGGGGAGAGTCTGCTGGTACGTGGCAGGGAATTCCAGAGAACGGGGACATCACGGAAGAAGTCTTTGAAGGCGGGAGTGAGAAGAGGTAATAAGGTGGGAGCAAAGGCAGATGTCTTGGGCAGAACGTAGGGGACGTTTAGGTATGTATTTGTGAATGAGGGCTGAGATATAAAGAAGGGAGCAGTGTCGTTGAGACCATTGTAATTCATTACTAGAGTTTTAGTTTTAATTCTAGAGGCTATGGGAAGCCAGTTTAGGGATATGCGTAGTGGAGCGATGAGTGAGGTAGATGAGTCTAGCAGCTGAATTTTGGATGGATTAGAGTTGGGAGAAGTGGACACGGGGAATGCCAACTAAGAGAAGAGACTTGGAGAAGGTTGCCGTCATCGAGGAGGGACATGAGTGAGTGGATTAGGATTTTAGTTGCATCATGAGTGAGAAAAGGCTGAATCTTGATGATATTTTAAAGGTGGAGACGGCAAGACTTCGTGAGGGACAGAATGTGAGGTATGATGGAGAGATCAGAGTCAAAGAGGACCCCTTGACAGTGGTGTTGAGATTGTGGTGTTATTAACAGTAAGGGAGAGTGTTTGTGAAGCGGTGGAAGGAGGAAAGAATATTCTTTCGGTTTTAGACCTGTTAAGCTTCAGCTAGCGGTGAGACATCCAGGAGGATATTTGTGACGGTGAAGGGGTTAACCAGGCTCACTAATAAAGCTTCAGCCCACTTGGTTACTCATGATCCGTGTGTTGGGGTCCTAGAGTGTCAGCTCTTGGACCCAGATGTCCTAAATGCATTACTGTGACTGTGTGCAAATTATGCGACATTAAAGGATTTATGTGTGTTTCCCCTTTCCTGGGGGCTGGGACCGGGAGATTTCTAGGCTGTAAATTTCAGAGTGGGTTTGCCGGAGAAAGTCTTTACAGAATGTGTCTATGTATCGGGGTTCCAGAGTTATGGGATACCCCAGGAGTTGGATCCGGGAATCGAGTGACAAGGTAAACGGACATGAAGGGGTTAATGTATACCTGCAATCATACACGGGTCCATAGAATAAAGAGGGGTCCCTAGTATAAGGAGAGATGCCCAGGTACCCTGGACTTGGTATAGAGGTTCAGGGGGTGCTCCAACTAAGTGATAAAGCTGAGAGTGATTTCTTGTGGGGAAAAGTTTTTATAAGTTATTTCTAAAGTGTGCTAAGAATGAGGCTAGTGAATGTAGGCAATATATATCCTCACTCCATCCGTGACACCAGATCAGGGACTTATATATATTTGTATCACACAGAAGACAGGACACAGTATATTTTATTAAAGAGTTATATTTAATAAGTATATGTACTGATAACCTGTAAATGAACTGTGGGAAGCTTGGTGCCTATGGGTCTATGCGGAGTCCTGACTTGAAAGCCTCAGGGATGCCAAGGTGTTAGAATAGGAGGGGTACTGCAGTTCTGCTTGAGTACTGTATCCTGGGCTAACACAGGGCTATCCGGTCACCATTTGCCCGACCCCAGACTCTGTGGAGCCTGGACAGCAGGTGGGCTCAGTAAGCAAAGAGGCAGAGGTGCCAGGTTGGCGCATGCCCCTTGGCAGACTGAGAAAAGGTGCCCACCCGGCTTTACAATAACGGCAAATCGGTGATTGGCTGGCAGGGAAATTCCCACGCTCTGAGAGGCTGTAGAGGTTTGTGAATGGGACACTGAAACCCATCAGAAACCTTGCAGCCAATGAGAAGCGGAGATTCCAAGCGCCAAACCAACAGCGCAAATTCAGAGATTCTCTGTACTGAATAGACGCGAGCCGGCTGCAAAGATTTTGACTCAAGAATTCTTCTAAGTCCCACTTCTGAAGAACGTAGCGGCCGCGTCTGGCATTGCATGCCGAAATCAGTGCCAGGACTTGGGTGAGGACCTACCGGTCATTGTAAAGGGCTCCTACAGAGGTCGTTTTTGTGAATTTCGTTTAGAGGATAGATTTATTCGTTAACTGTGCACTGTATCTCCTATTTTTATACAACTCTATCGGAGAGTTTTATCCTGACCGGGACTTAGCCCAGAATCTCCTGGAACTCAAATCGTCATGACATCCCAGCCGCGACCGCTGCGTTGGTTTCTGAGAACTTGCTCCCTGCTGACCGCGAGTCAGCCCAAAATCCCCAGGAACTCAAATCAGCATAAAATTCCAGCCGTGGCCGCTGCGTTCGATTCTGAGAACTTGGGCTCTAAATGCTGGACTTCGTCTCTGGCGGGCAGGCTTTTCAGGCTTGAAATCGATGCCGGTTGCCTTGCTATTACATACAAAACATCTTTGAAAAGCCCGCCCACGCTTTTTCGGCTGACTCAAGGGGAACACCCCATCTGATTGGCTCACGGCTTCTTCTAGTATTCTCTGCTTCATTCATAAAATAGAAGCAGAGTGGACAGCCAATCGGCGCATGGAACTCTCTCAAGCAACCAATCGGAGACAAGCTGGGTAGAAAAGCCGGGTTAGCAGGAAATTTGAAATAGCCAAGAGACATGTGCAAACCTGCCACATCTCTCCCCAGCTATCCCAATGCCACCCGCTGGGCAGGCGCCCCTAGGTCTGGCAGAACAAGTGGCATCCCAGATGACTGCCATTGATCTCCGGACCTAGTACTCCACCTTTCCCCACTAACCAAGTGCTGTTCACACCTCTGGGCATCCTCTGGCTGCTTTGAACTCCGATGTCCAGCAGACATAGCGGCGCCTGTGGGTTTGCACGGGCTGCCTGTTTGGACATGGGTTCCGAATGTTTAAACTTTTTTAAACTATACCTTAATACACTCCGAGTCTCGGGGAACCCCTACAGATATGTGGGACTCTAGGTGAAAGTCTTGGGGTACAGGTAATAGAAAAGGAAAAATATTGTCATTTTATTTCTGCCTGCCTTATTCTACACACACTTTCCCTCTGACTCCGTTTGAACTCTGAGTCCCCCCAACCTTATATACTCCCTATACTGTTTGTGTGTCACCTACAGGAATGCATATTTATCCCTGTGCCTCATTCATGGGCTGTGCTGAAGCAGGGTACCCTAGGGGTGAGTCGTGCTTATATTTGCAAAGGAAAGTATTGCTGGGACAATGTGCCCACATGTATCAGAGAATCAGGCATGATTCCCGGGGACATTTATTGGGGACCCGGTAACTCTGGACCCCAACATCCAAACACAAAAAATGGTTTTATTACACAAAGTACAAGGTGATCATACAATGTTACTGGGTCCAAGACCTAACTCTCTGGGACTCTTATACACGGAGCAGGGGTAGCCAAACGGGCCCGACCTTTATTATAGTGCCTGGTTACCTCCTCCCGCCACAATCACTCACCCAATGTGCAAAACCAAAAAAGATATAAACACTATTTGTATATAATTCACTTATTAGCGCTATACTACCCCTTCTTTTCATCACTCACCCAATGGTAAAAGCAGAGCAGATCTGATAGCCAGGATTAATTATTTGTGTGTGTTTAGCAGAAGCCAGTAAAGTGTTTGTATATACTTCCGTTTCTATAAGGAAGATGTAGCAGCAAAAAAAACGAACAATTTCCTGTTTGCTTTGTAAACTGTAAATGAGTACATAAATGTGTTCTGTTGCATAGTATCACATTCAGCAACAGGAAATAAGAGCAAAATTCTAGCTTGTCTCCTACTAAATTACCTTTGTACTTCTTACTCCCCCTTAGGAATGCATTAAGGCAAATTATAGGATTTAAGTCACACACTTTTTTTATTTTTTTATTATTACGTTGCTGGAAGCTGAATGAACAGGATCCAATTTGCCAGAGAAGAAGAATTTGTATGAAAACAATTGTTTCATATACATACTAAAAATAGATCTTCTTTCATCAAATTCATGGTAACGAGTATCAGAATATACGGTATTGATGACTTGTGTGATCGTTTAGTTTAACCCAAACACAAACCTATTCCTTATGGAAGGAATTGCATTCTCCCATCACCATGCAAATGGTTTAATTCACTTTTTACATTTTTCCCCTAGCATCCATTTTTTTTCTAAGGCTTTAGCCTAAACTCTAAAGCATTATAGTAGGGTTTTTTTTCCTACTGGTATAATTACAAAGTTAATCAGACTAACATCATTCAGCTCTGATGAATTCTCTGTACGACATGTTTAAAGAGAAAAATTGAGCCGAATAGATTGCAGCTTTAGGTGGCTTGTGCAGATGAACGACCTTTGATTCTTGTTAGAGTAGGAATTCATCATGCATACTTATAAATTCTAAACACGTGTAGAACCATAAAGAAATTAAATAATACAATTGAAATACATGTAAATAGAGCTCTTCTACAGTGACTTGCAGTATATTTTCTCAATTTTCATTTTTTTGTTGTATAATTATGGTTCATAAAAATATCAGAATGAACAAGCACATGCCATGATATTTTTTGGGTAATAAGCATACCTGTAAGGTTAATCATTACCCTTTGTTTTATGTCTGTTTACAGGTGCATATGTGTTGTATTGTAGGTAAGGTGGGGTGAAAAAAACAAAAATTCCTGCGATTAGCGATATCAAGTAATTTATTGCAATACATATCCAATAGAAAACAGAAAAATCTAAAGGACAAAATTATCCGACCGTAGGTCATTTATTGTCAAATATAATTCTTTTAAAAATGCATTTAATTCTTAAATATAAAAAAGCAAATACATTTTAGTAATTGATTTTGTAACATTTTGCTTGTAACCCTCCTTGCCGGGGTCATATGGAGTTCCCAGGCTGTTACCTTGTCTGGGTGCAGGATCTATGCAGGCTAGGTGTAGATAATGCAATGATGGGCGCCACAAACTTTGTTCATACAAACAGACGCTTTATTAACTGCCGCCGATAAGTGCTCAGTCTCCACATACAATTCACTTTTTACACAGTCTCTGGTATATTCACAGGCTGAACTGTCTGTATGCTCTTCCCCAGCTGCCCCAATTATCGGCCCGCTAGGGAGGTACTAAGGCTTGGCTCATAATGGTTACCTAAATGGTCCCCTCCTGAATAGCGTCTTTAGAGATCCTTCTGATGTGGGCCCCTTCTCCTGTGGGCCCCTACTGGGCCATGTACTATCTAGCCCCTCAGGCTTTCATCAGTATCTTCGTCTTGGGTACTGAATACCAACTTGTGACCTTCTGGGTTAGTTGGCTAAGGACCCTCCAGTTGCGCTGAGGTCACAACTTGTGGGAACCCCATCTAGGCATAGGCTTCCTCCAAGTTAAACAGCAGAGAAGAGCGAAGCCATCCCTATGGACACTATCTAGGTCGGACACTGTCCCTACCTACAAAACAAGAAAGAACATCACTATCCTGTTACAGAGCCACCTGAACACCAAACATATTTACAATATCGACAGGGAGGCTCCTCCACTGTTCCTCCAGGATCCTTCCAGAACCATGACAGTATATATACTTTACTGGTGATGTCACTATCACCAGACAGTTGGTGTGGCAGTGGCGTAGCTAGACATGCGGAGGTCCCCGGACCAAAAAAAAAATCCAGGGCCCCATTAATATTAATACTGACTGAAATGTTTTTCTCCCTCATCATCGCTCTCACCATCCCTCCTCTGTATCATCTCTCCCCCACCTTCATCACTTCTCTCTCTCCCCCCACCATCATCACCTCTCCTCCACCACCATCACCTCTCTCCCCCCACCGCCATCATCTCTCTCCCCCCACCGCCATCTTCTCTCTCCCCCCACCGCCATCTTCTCTCTCCCCCCACCGCCATCTTCTCTCTCCCCCACTGCCATCTTCTCTCTCCCCCCACCACCATCATCTCTCTCCCCCCACCACCATCATCTCTCTCCCCCCACCGCCATCATCTCTATCCCCCCACCACCATAACCTCTCTCCCCCACCACCATCATCTCTCTCCCCCACCACCATCACCTCTCTCCCCCCACCACCATCACCTCTCTCCCCCCACCACCATCACCTCTCTCCCCCCACCACCATCACCTCTCTCCCCCCACCACCATCACCTCCCCCCACCACCATCACCTCTCTCCCCCCACCACCATCACCTCTCTCCCCCCACCACCATCACCTCTCTCCCCCCCCACCACCATCACCTCTCTCCCCCCCCCCCACCATCACCTCTCTCCCCCCCCCACCACCATCATCTCTCTCCCCCCACCACCATCACCTCTCTCCCCCCCACCACCATCCTCTCTGCCCCCACCACCATCACCTCTCCACCACTCTCCCCACCACCATCGCCTCTCCACCACTCTCCCCACCATCACTCTCTCTCCCCCCACACCGCCATCACCTCACTCTCCCCCCCGTCGCCATAACCTCACTCTCCCCCCTCCCTCACCCATCACCTCTCCTCCCCCCCCGCCATCACGTCTCTCCCCTCCCCCCCACCGCCATCACCTCTCTCCCCTCCCCCCCACCGCCATCACCTCTTCACCTCTCTCTTTCCATCCCCTGGCGTTAGCTACACCCCTGGGGTGTGGCTTAGTTTCTGCCAATGTAACCAGTACCATGTGAGGGGAGGGGCGTTACACAGTATGAGCCCACATATTTAACCCACTTAAGACTGTTAACCCCTCACACTAACCAGTACTGTAGTTCCCAAAGGAGGGCTACAATGTGTTAATATATTTTTAACATTTTGGTATTGTGTTTTAATATTTTACACATGTAAACTAACTACAACCCCACTATGGCCCTTTTTCTTCTCCAAGCCCCCATTACTTCCTCGATACAATTACCAACCTTGTACATCCCCTATGACTACAACAAGCTTTATTAGCATTTTTGAACGCTGTCTAAATATTGAAGGGGGAGAGGTAACACAGAGAAGGAGGAAGAATATAATGGCTGTAGTGGGATGCAGAGTTTTATAAAAAAAAATCTGGAAGATTGGATTAACCCTTTTACTACCAGAGGGGCAGCAAAAGGGTTAATCATTATTTACCTCTGGAAGTGAAAGGGTTAAGAAGAGAATGTAACAGGCGTTAAAGGAAGAGGCGCCAAAGGGGTTAAAAGGAGCGGTATGTTAGAGAATGGGGTTACAGGCGATGAGGAGCTAAAATGCGTAGGAGGGTTTTCTGAAGCTGTCACATATATAGAATCTGTTGTCACTGAGCTTCCAGACACGCTCCCCTTCCTTCCTCCCTCACTGCTGCAGACAGAACAGGAGGCTGGGCCTGGAATTAAAGTGAGGGGTGGAGCGTGTCTGAAGCTGCCACTTTGGAAAACCTCTCACTGGACTTCCATACAAGCGACCACAGCAGCCAACCAATATAATTACTGTGATAATATATAATGGTAAATATCCAGTTACTGTATATTTTTATTACCGTGACATTACTATGATACTGGCACTTGCCCAACTCTAGTGATGCTTTTTAGCAGGCCAGCATTAGGAGTTCTTCATAGATGCAATTATAGTACAAAGCTTTAAAAACATCATAGGTTTCTTCTGTGTACTGTTGCAGGGAAACCTATAACCTAGTAATGGGTAGGAGTGTCTTCAATTCGAGTGTAGAGAGGATTGCCATATATTAGTAGGAGCTAAATCTGCTATATATGTAGGAGACGTTATTGGTCCCAGTAAGACATGTGTGCAGAGGTACATATAATGGAGACCGATTTTGGGTGAAATTATAACTTGGCTTTATTGAGCCTGTTCCTTTTTCCAGGCAAAACATACAAAAACAACAAAATAACACCACCCCCCTCCCCTTTGTAAAGGCTAACTTACTTCCCCCAGACCCTATCTGCAGTACTGGAGGGATATTACCAGCCTATCATCCCAAAGTCTCAGAAAGTACCTTAAGCAGGTGGCCATCCATGTCAGGCTCTGGCAGGTTCCTGGGTCCTCTGGAATATAGGTGTCTGGGTGTCTTGATCTCAGCACAGCCTTTGTGCTCAAGACAGTGTCTATATGCAGGCTTCCCTGCTCTCCTTCTATCAACCCAAATGTGAGCTAAGGAAATCTCTCTCCTGTGTCTCACATGAGGCTTTTTTTTACAGAGCTCTCATTAGTCCAGGTGGAGACTAGTTAATTGAGTGGCTGCAATTAAATACCGTATCTCTGCTGGATTCTCAGAGCTCTGAGGCTGCTTTATTTAAATAGTGATATGTCCCAGTTACAGTCCCATTAAAGCAACACATTGCATTAAGAATTTTGATGCACATGTTACCATTTATTTAAAAGGCGCTGTGTTAAATTGTGTCAAATATGGCACCTGGGTTGGCGCAATTCATTGCTTTAACAGGAGCCATAAAGTCTTCTATATATGTAGGTTTCAGGTGGGTGCCAAGCAGAGGTGTGAGGTTATGCCCACATCTTCTCTAAAATGTAGATCAGGAAGTGGATTAAATAAATCACTTTCAAATGCATAAAGGAATTTTGAATTGACACTATATAAATTGTACATGGTATGCACTGAGGAGGAGGAGGATGCATAGCTAGCTACTGTACATAGTAGATGAGGTTGAAAACAAACATGTCCAAGTTCATCCTTTGCTAAATCTAGATGACAGGTACTTGTTCTATATTTGAATTTACAGTATTTTTATCCAGAGGAAGGCAAACAGAAAACCCCAGTGAAACATTATCCAATGATTTCTTTTATAAAGGGGTTACTGGATTGTTATAAGTCAGGGGTGTGCAAACTGGGGGGCACGAGATTGATCTGGGGGGGGGGGGCGGGCGGTTGCAGGCAAATTAAATGCCGGGGGATCGCGCGAGGCCTCTGGAACCTCAACTTACCTTGCTTCAGCCGGCGTCTGGAAGCGTCATGGCGCAGTGTGGTCGTGCGGCGTGACATCACACGCGCGTTGCCATACATGTCCCTGCACGTCATTTGACGCCGCACTGAGCGAAGGGGAGCGTGAACACCGGGGACAAGAGGCAGGTGGGCGCAGGAGCAAAAGTTTGCGCACCCCTGTTATAAGGTGTTAATAGCAGAGTAGTGTATGCTGGGCCCCACCCTGTGTTGCCATGGGGATGCTGACATCACCGGGGAGTATATAGGATAGGAGGAAGGTTCTGGAAGATAGGTTCCTGGAGGTCGAGGAGAGGAGCCTTGGTGTGTGTAGATCGGGATAATGCTCATGAAGTAATAGAAGAGATCAGGCCCCCTTGTTTATTATGTTACAGATAGGGTCAGTGCCCTTATAGTAAGGATCCCAATTATATGGCCAACAGACACACGCAGGTACCACATAAGGAGAAACGGACAAGACACAGCGGGCCATATGCAGAGGTTACCTGGGTGTCCGTGGATCAGCTCTACAGGCGGATCTGAGTATGCTCCTCAATCAGTAGGGAAGTGGCAGTTCCCAGTCCGGAATGGAGTATAAACGGTACCTGCTCAGAACCGGCTAGGATCAGAGTAAGGGCACAATGCAAGTTACTCCGAAGTGGGGCCCAGTCCAATACACTAAATGCGACCAAGTAAATACACCTGTGAGTGTTGAGAGAGGAATCACCGTGTTCATGAGTTATTAAGTGTATATAGAATACCATTGTCTAGTGCGTGTGATGTGTCCCCGTGCCTGGGGACGTGAATAAAGATATTTTCATCCTTGCTATTTCATCGTCCAGCCGCCTGAATCCAGCGCCCTGATTTGATGTAAGCTATGCTGAGTAGCAAACTACTGCACACCTATATAAACTCCCCAGGAGCCGGGCAGGGAGGGTTACAAGGGGGGGGGGGGGGGGAAGGAACATTACATCCATATTGGATATAACATTCTGTTGCCTGCATTCTGATATGGTGTTCAGAAAGATGTATCCAGAACGGGTGGCTTCTCAGCGGTTTCCTCAGTGGCACACGGTAAGAGATCTGGTTCATAACTTGTGTAAAGGAGATTTCTCATCAAGAGTCACACGTTCAGATATTGATGGAATGGCATGTATGTGTTTTATCTAAGGAGGGATTCAGAATTGTGTTGAAGTAACCTTCAAAAATGTAGTTTTCACTTTCACATCAAGATCAGAGTTATTGATGTATTTGTCCCCTTTCTGCAGACAAGGTTAACATGGGGGCCGTACCTCTGGTTTTACATGCTGCGAGCTGCTACATCAACTCTTACAGGTAATGCACTTTTATTTTTATTCTTTCAATTTTTTTGATGATGCTAAGGGAAGACTAATCCAGGTATAAAATATATCATCAATGTGTATATGCACACTACAAGGACTATACATAGCTGGGTAATGGGGCTCTGTTGTTTCCTGTGCATTCTGTATGACATCACATATCAATGATAATTGCATTAGAACTCCTAATTAAAAAAAAAATTTGTTATGCATAGTGTACATCAGGGGTGGGGAACCTTTTCTCTGCCAAGGGCCATTTGGATATTTATAACATCGTTCGCGGGCCATACAGACACAGACAGGCAGGCACATGGCAGGCACACGGCAGGCACACAGCAGGCATGTAGGCACACAGAACCCCGCCCCCCTACCTCTGGTAGTTGCTGCTGGGGGTATTGTGTAGGGCGGATGCTGGGGTAAGTGCGGGAGGAACTGCTGGAGAAGCATGGGGGAATGCTGCGGGGGGTTGTGTGGGGGAAGTATGGTGGCTGCTGGGGGATTGCTGGGGCTAGTACGGTGGCTGCTGGGGATCGTGTAGGGCTGCCGGCGCCTCACACCTCCCGATCGCGCGTGCGGCGGCCATTTTTTTTAATTAGCGCGACCCCGGTTATAGCAGTTGCCTTAGGAGGGCCAGACCAAATGATTTCGAGGGCCTTATACGGCCCTCGGGCCTGACGTTCCCCACCCCTGGTGTACATGTAAATATTTTTAAAAGGGTGATCATATGAACAAAACACAAACTCCAGCCTCTACCATCTGACCCTGTGATATAATTAATGGAAAAATATACCCCATGTGTTTATCAATGCAGATACAGATGCTTTTTCACTCCCATCATCTGAAATTAGACTCCATTTGAGATCATATTTCCCTAATTACGTAACATTAGTATTGTAGTGTTCTAAAGTCATATTCTAAACAAACATGTACCCCCCTGCTTGTTTATGCGTTATACTAGTTTTACGCTAAGCTCTGAGGCTGCCTTTTCCTCAGTACCATCACAGAGTCACAGGGCACTGGCTGAGTACAAAAAGATTTGTTTGGAAATGTTTGTAAAAACCTCCTATATATCTGTGTAATGTTCATATAAACTACAATGTGTGTAATACAGTTTAAGGTGTTCAATTTCCAGAACTTCTCACATGTAAAAGTCAGTGGATATGTGTAACAAACTATTATTTGGCTTAGGCCAGGTCCCCGCTGCCTGCTTTTGGTCCCCCCTGCCGGGCCAGGTCCCTCCTGCCTGCTTTTGGTCCCTCCTGCCTGTCCTTGTCCCTGCAGCGCCCACCATTGCAGGCACTGCAGGGACAAGAGCCGCCCTTCAATGGGGCCGGGCTCACTACAAGGGGTGGCGTTCGCGCTGCGCCGCCAGTTTTTCCTGAGAACAGGAAAATTGTGCTCAATACTGGTGACGAGCGCAGTGGCCACGCCCCCCAGGGGGTCAGCCAGTGAGGTCAAACCTGCCGGGTGACGTCATGGCCGCGCCCCCCACCACGCCTCCGCCACGCCCCCCTCACTGCAGACCGAGGATCAGAGCTGCATGCGCCGCCAGCCTGGCAGGCGCACGTGCAGCGCAGACAGCGGAGCCCGTAGCCTTATGCTAGTGCAGATAGATACAAAGACACACAATCTGAGATGTAATCTACCTTGTCTTTTCAGTGTGTGACTTCCTGGGTGAGAAGATAGCTTCAGTTCTGGGTGTCAGTACACCCAAGTACCAGTACGCTATTGATGAATATTACAGAATGCAGAAAGAGGTATGTATCCATAGGGAGACAAATCTTCACATCTGTGCTGCCACGGGGACTCTTCTGCAGGCTCATCTTTCAGTAAAGGTGTTAAAGGGCTGGATAAAGTCTCCAGATATTATTCCTTTCTTTTCAATATGTCCATTAGTTGAATAAGAAGAAACACAGGTAACTAAAAGGAGTCCACGGATGTAATGATCAACACCTTTTTGAGTATAGATTATAACACCTTTTCTGACAGGGGAAAACCTTTCTTTATCACCCTGATCTCATCATGAATACTTCCAGATAAAAATGTTAAATATTTTATCATGAGTTCTGGCCTATGTTAAAACAGATATACATTTAGGAAAGCTAACACATTTTACTTGGAGCAGCAGTAACTGGCAACATACCCACTAAATGCAATCCATTAAAGCTTGGATTTTTGTTAACCGATGGTTCTTTCATGGGAATTGTTTTAGCGGTTTTATTTAATTACATTTCTTTTATCCTTTGACTTGAATTTTTACTTTCTCCACCCGAAAGCAGAAATTCCCTTGATTTTATTATAAGCAATTAAATGGAGTTCTCCTGGATCTTGAACACGCCAGACTGGGAGCCAACATTTTTTGAGGGACTTGCATTGTACTAGCTGGTCACCATCAACATTTGGTTAGAGACCAAAAGCGGACAACCAGTCATGTAATGCACCAGTGGCATGTATGTGCATTCTGGAGAATTGCCATGGTAATGTACCAGTGGCCTGTGTGTGCATTCTGGAGAATTGCTATGGTAATCCACCAGTGGCATGTGTGTGCATTCTGGAGAATTGCCATGTCTTTCAATGCTAGAATGGGCATTGATACCTGTAGATCCGTTGCCAGCTAGACTGTAAACACTAGAAAACTCTCACAGTAAAATCTCTTAAACTATACTTTTAAAAAAGTCAAACTGTAACTTTTTAATCCTGGAATAAAAACACAATTGTAATGAAAAAAATATATAACATTGTTGATGTGATAGAGAAATTGAAAAATTAAAAATTTAAAAAACAAAGTATTTTCACTGTAAAAGGGAAATATGTATTTTGGAACCATAACTAATGCAGATTTAAATTGTGAAAAAATGACAAAATATATATAATTTATTCAACTGCCTTAGTGCCGTTCCAGGGGACTATTGCACAAAACTCCCATTAACGTCATCTGCACGATCATAGTTTAATGAATAACGCCCATAGAGCGGCTTCCAAACACGGGTAGGTTGCTCTGGCCATTTAAAATAACTTTTTAGAGTACAAGAGCTCATGGACTAAATCCTGGAGGGTGGAAGGTTTACGGGGAACATGAAGAGGTGCTTCTACACATAAAGGGAGAATTCATGGAGTAGCCTTCCCCTGTTTGGGGTAGACACAAAAGGAATCTAAATATTTAAAAAAAAAAAACGAGGCTTTTGTTGGGTCAGAGCTCTTACAGCAGATGGGAACGTGGACAGATTAGGTAGGTCAAGTGGTTCTTATCTACCATCAGTTTCTATGCTACTGTTTTTAAAAAGCCCCAATCAATGGGGCTGTGGAGTTGTTTCCACTTGTTAGCTGTGAACTAAAAAATGAAAGCATCGACTATAATATTTAATATTTAAGAAGGAACTGCTAAAAATTTATAGGGAAGATGTTACATGATTGAGTAATTTTATGTTCTTGCAAGTTGTTTGGAAGTGATACTGGCGGGTTGTTCCCTTCTGCAGGTGGAAGAAGAGGAGGAAGAGAATGAGATGTCAGAAGAAGCAGAGAAGCGGTATCAGGAACAGCTGAGCCATCAACAGAAGGAAGCCAGTGCCCAAACACAGCAACCTGAAGCTTCCAGCTCTTTTGTGAACATTAGTTTTGTGATGGAAGGAGATGAAGCGGTCACTTTGTCACAGAAGCAGGAAATGTCTGCTGTTCCCACTTAGGCGAAAGATTACTCTGCAACCCTTGTGCTTGGGACAGAATGTAAAACAGCTGTTGCCAAAATCAGCACGGTGCCTGCTTAACAGACTTAAAAGTGATTAATTTAAAGATGCCGTCCCACTTAGTAACACATTGAACTAATAACAGTGGCATGTTCCATATATAGCTACCAAACATCCAGGACAGTCTCGGCTGGGTCTGTAGAAAAAATGAAACTGGTCAGAAATAATTATAATATTATATATAATATATAATTTATTTATATAATCACCAAAAGTATGTTTTCTTTTAAATAGAATCACATATTGCATTCTTCTTTCAGATCAGCTCCCCGACCCCCCTCATCTGATCTCCAATTATATATTGCTGGCTCACATTAACAAGTTCAGGTTGTCTTGTAGAAATTTGATAGCTTTTAGTTTAATAGGTTAAAACGTATTACCCTTTTTGTTCCCTTCTCATCTATGCTTTTCTCATAGATCATCATTTCACAGGTAATAGTGAATAATAGTGTACATAAACCTGATTGGTAATCACCCCCGGGATAAATTAATAAAACCTCAATTTACCGTGCCTAAAGTTTTTAAAAAGAGACATTATATGTTTCCAAAATAATAATCCCCAAGATTTAATACCTCAAACATATGTCATTAGTCCATTTTGGTTGAACTGTACCATTATCCTATTCATTGTTTAGGATTACTGCTGGCCTGTGGCAGTGAAAGTGTTATCATTAGTTTCACAATTCATATACGTTACAATTTAGCATTTGCATTGTCACTCCCAGGTGTGCACTACTGTAGCAAGTGGTTTCAAAAGTCAAATGACTAATCAACAAAACAGTCATTTGCAAGCGATTTACATAGAAGAGTTATCTACAAGTGACACTCACCAGAGATGATGGTAACATTGGTTGATTTTGCAATTGCGTAGCATACAACACAGCATATTTGACATAAAAACCCAATTTCTTACTGTTAAACGGTATTATTTGTCCTTAATCGATTACAAAAGGGTTTGACAAAGTGTTGTAACTAGCATTTTAGACAGGGCTGTATTTGTTAAACCACTGTACTCACTCTGTCCAATTTGCAGCAGGGAGCAGCTTAGCACTTCAATGTCAAAATGTCCCTTAGCGGTTTGGGCATGCGAGATTGAATTTGGTTTTGACTAACCAATTGCGATTTCCATTCTTGAATCGCTTACACCCTGATTTGATTTTGTTTTTATCTATTAAATAAAGGGATGTTACATTAGAAATGTTTTTTTTTCTAATATTTCTAAGCTTGTAATATATTTCATAGCTCTGAGCTAGCGCCAGTTTGGCTGTCAGCAGATGTGTTCTGTGAAACTATTTAATTCTTTCTAACTATTCCTTCTGTCTGAATACTCCTGTAGATGTAAGGAAGCTAACACCACTACATCACGTGTCTGTTTGTGCTACAGTGTCTTCTGGTAACGCAGTTGTGTAAAAAGTTCATTAGAGCTGTAGAATAAAGTTTGTTTGTTTTCTGCCTTTGTAAGTATAAGACTTCAGTCATTCTTCATTAAGCAGTAAAGTGAATGTACCAGCAACCAGAAACCACAATGGGTACACAAGTGACAGGTTGTTCAAATGTACAGCTGAACCCAGTTATAACGCAGTGCTTGGGTTCCACATATAATGCGACCCCGTTATAACGGGGTTGAGCTGTATACTGTATTTTGAAGGTGCATTAACTCATGTCAAAATTGCAATAAGAGCAGTTTTAATATTGTAGATTTAAAATATTTAAATTAGTTTATGTATTATGTTATAAAATATATACTTGGATATATTATGCTTTGAAATAGAAACCTTGATACCGTTTCCATGACCGCAACTAAATTCTTTATATAAATCCCCTATCCTTCTCACCACTTACACATTAATGGATCGGACTGATGAAGACTTGGAACAGGTGTGGAGGGAAAAGGTGAGGGGTCGTGTACTAGAGTAGTAGCTGTATTGCATGTGATATGCCCATGCATTTAACTTGTGTGCACTAGGAATGTCACAATAGCTGTTGCTCTGAGGGCCCTATGACATTATGCCTTTTTAGCTCGAGTATAAGGGTGATCACTACTGTAACAATTAGCAATCACATTGCTCTGGAATAGAACATTGAATATTCTGGACTTGCCAATAGAATCCTCCTTGGCCATGGAACTTTCACTCGTGCCTAATACAATGCATGAAAAATATAAAAATGTAGAGAAACAATGAGTAGCACACTTAAATAAAGATGCTGTCACCTCTGTGAAAATGGTAACACTAGATGCTATTTCACCCTAAACACTGAGTTTATTCGTTAGCCCCGTCCCAGTAAGTATGTTAACTGTGCAAATTGTGTTACATTGTGTGTATGTCTTTTCCTGAAATAAATGACAATTTATTTTACCCCCTTGCTTTGCTCAATCAATGATCCCGGCATAAAAAGGTGTTAATAAACCTGGTCTCCCGTGACAGAGCCCCAATACAATAAAATCAATAAAAAAGCATATTAAATGCCAATTATTGGATTATATTTATTTATATTTTTAGAATTTCAAAATCGTATGCACATGTATGTTTCCACTATTATTTCCGTGAAATGACGTAGGTATTGTCCTGTGGAGATACCATTGACTAATGACTTTGGGTGTTGACTTGTCTTGCGGTAAACTGTTGTTTGGATCTCATTGTTGGAATCTTTCTCAATTTGTAAATCCGAAAAGTTAATGCATTTGATATTAAATTCTGTTTAGAATTGTAACGAATTCTGTTAGTTGTACCTCTGTGCCCTTCCAAATTGTCAGTAGGTCATCAATATATCTGAGCCATATCTCAATATGTTCAGTATATGACATTTTCATCTGTAAACACATTCGGCCTCCCACCAGCCCAGGTACAGATTTGCATATGTTGGGGCACAAGACATGCCCATTGCTGTACCCTGGGTTTGGTGGTAGAACACTCCCATCAAATACGAAGTAATTGTTTGTCAACACAAAACGCATCAAATCCATGATGAATCTATTAGGTGCAACATAGCCACAATTCTTAGTTGACAAATAAAAATCACACGCTGTCAATCCATTAGAATGTCTGATAATAGAATACAAAGATTCCACATATAGTGTGACCAATAGGGTGTTATGATCCATAGTTATTCCATTTAATCTGAATAGTGTATCCTGTACATAGAACGGCAATGCAATCACGAATGGCTGTAATATTTTATCCAAATAGATACTGCTGTTTTCAGTGAGATTATTGTTACCAGGTCTCCCCGGTGGTTTATCTTCATGCTTGTGGATTTTGGGAAGTGAGTAGAATGTGGTTATGTTTGGGTGTTTGATATGCATGAATTCATATTCGTTTTTACTGATGAGTTTCAGATCGAAGCCTTCTCTTAATAGTGTGTACAATTCAGAACTGAATCTATTTGTTAGGTCAGTCTATAATGCAATAGGTGCTTTTATCTTTCAGCACTTGTTTATTCTCTTTTACATATTCCATGGTATTAAGAATAACAATATTTCCTCCCTCATTAGAAGATTTTATTGTAATATCTTCATTTTTCATCGTCATTCAGAGCTTTTTCCCCCCCCCCTTATGGTTATATTACTTTGAGAGTAATGAGTGGATTTCATTTTTTCCAGATCTAATGTTACCAAATCAGTGAAAACCTAAATTTGTCTACATATCAGTGGAGTATATTTGCTTTTTGGTTTCACGTTAGTGAATGGACCTTGATAGGTATTCAATCGTTCATTGTCATCCAACATGCTCGTGCATTTATATGAAAGTTTACTGTATCTAGTGTTGTCTGACCTTGATAATTAGTGCTCTTTACACCAGCATATAAACATAATTATCAGCTGTTTAATATGTTTGAATTTGGTTACTATCATATGACTAATTTGACTTGCTGAAATATTGTATATGAGAGTTGCATTTATAACAAACAGATAAAGATTTACACCACTTATAAAAAGTAGCAACAAGAGCCTACTGCACCACGTGTGAAGATTTTTATATTAATATTTTATTCACTCATCACTTGAGCACTTCATATTCACTTTAGCATATTAAAATGTAAATACAAATGTATTCGTTTGGTGTGCACCAAGGTAATGTGCTTTCTGTGGAGGATTTGCCGATTTCTTTTCAGTTAAACTCTCTAATTCGTAATAATATCTAAAAAAATAAAAAAGACACATTCATCTGAGTTATCCTGCTTCGTTATACACTTGCAGCTCCTGTCCTTTTCTGTTTTGCATCACACTTGTGTCACTTTACCTTGTGTATTGTTTCCACCTCCATTGTCTATTTTATTTATACACAGCATGGCTCCTGCTCTCCAGGTTAAAGTGTTCCACTTTCTGCAGTAATACTGCATGCTGCATGTCTTCTCTGAATCACTATTCATGAAACGGCTGTTATTTCTAGCATACATGTCGCTCTGCCACAGTTCACCCCCTTACACACAAGTCTAACTTCCTCCACCTCTAAACTGATCCCTAATAAAATATCCCATGCCACCACTTTAACGTTTACATAATATTAATGTAAAAGCATTGGGAACAATGGAGTACCATAACTTTTTATTTATAAAGCTAGAACGAACACACACACAAATATTTACACCTGGATTGAAAACTGGTTGAAAGATAATTCTGTTGTCTATCATAAATTTAACTTTTTCAGGTTGGGCTAAAGTTGTGAGTGGATCTGGACCTCAGGGATCGGTACTGGGACCCCTGCTTTTTAACTTGTTTATTAATGACCCTGAGGTTTGCATAGAGAGCAAAGTCTCCATCTTTGCTGCTAAATTGTGTAAGGTACAGTAGTAGAATCAGAGCAGGATGTAATTTCTCTCCAGAAGGACTTGGATAGACTTAAAACTTGGGCAGATAAATGGCAAATGAGGTTTAATACAGATAAAATGTAAGGTTATGCATTTGGGAAGCAAGAATAAAACAGGCAACTTACAAATAAAAGGAGGATAAATTAGGGGAATCCTTGATGGAGAAGGATTTAGGAGTGCTTGTAGACAGCAGGCATACCAATATTCCCAAAATCATGTAGTAGCTGCAAAGGCAAACAGGATCTTATCTTTCATTAAACGGGCAATGGATGGAAGGGAAGTACACATAATTACGGCCCTTTGTAAAGCATTAGTAAGACCACACCTTGAATATGGAGTACAATTTTGGGCACCACTGCTTAGAAAAGACATTATGAAACTAGAGAGAGTGCAGAGAAGAGCCACCAAATGAATTAAGGGAATGGATTATTTGATTTATGAGGAGAGGCTAGCTAAATTAGATTTGTTTACATTAGAAAAGAGGCATTTAAGAGGGGTTATAACTACTATATACAAATATATTCGTGACAGCACAAGGAGCTTTCAAAATAAATATTCATCCCAAGGGCAGTACAAAGGACACCGCAATCCCTTAAGGTTGGAGGAAAGGAGATTTCACCAGCAACAAAGGAAAGGGTTCTTTACAGTAAAGGCAGTTACAATGTGGAATTCATTACCCATTGAGACTGTGATGGCAGATACAATAGATTTGTTTAAAAAAAAGTTGGACATCTTTTTAGAAAGGTATACAGGGATATACCAAATAAGTAAACATGGGAAGGATGTTAATCCAGGAGTAATATTTTGTGTCCGGAAGGAATTTATTTCCCCCCCATATGAAATATTAGATGATATTTCACTGGGGTTTTTTGTTTGCCTTCCTCAGATCAATATACTGTGAACAAATATAGGATAAAATATCTGTCGTCTAAATTTAACACAGGTTGAACTTGATTGACGTATGTCTTTTTTCAAACTATGTAACTACCAAAACAGGGCTGCATGTGGTCTGTCCTGATGTACGATTTGCTATCCAAAAACACCAACATTCAGAAATCTAAAATGAGGCTGCTGACAATCTGGGATTTCACTTCTCAGAAAGCCATTGTATTTAAAAGTGATCCTGTTTTAAATATGAATAAATAGAGTGCACTTCAGAAAGCTAGGAATTGTACAATAAAAATATGCAATTCTGCCCCAAAAGTCAAGAACTTGCTGAAAAGGGGAATTTACACAGAATAGTCTCTTAGGAATACCACTAATTTGTTTCCCCTTGTCCATTTGTCTTTTAATTACATATGAAAAGAAAATAAATAAATTGACATATTTGAAACAATTAGCATGTGTGAAAAATGGAAGTAAAGTCAATTTCTTGAGCTCAAAGGCTACAAGCAATGTAGGATTCTGAATGACTGCAGGGTGATCCTGATTATGTGTCGTCAAGGTCAGCTGGGCCCTCTCCGTCGTTTGCCACCAGCACTTCTCTGTTCTCATATGTCCAGAACCCATTGAGATCAATTAGAATACTACACACAGTGTCACCTTGGCTGCTCTGGATCAGATCCTGAAGAGTAATCCACAAAGGATATTTTGGTTTAACCATGTCAAAAATTTCATCCTGGGATAAAAGGCAAATAATTTGTGAGACAAACATACCTCACAGTGCATCATCACACCAGAACAAAGCGAGTTAACGGCAATATGTTTTATGGCTTTTTAAAAATAATTGTTAAAAGATGTCTTGGTAATCTATAGTTAGCAAAGTCGTAGGAGTTCTTTACTTGTTTGAGTGGTTGAAGATGACCGAATAAAGATACAGCTCAACCCCGTTATAGGGCAATCCGCTACAACGCGTGCGAGCGTGGCTCCCGTTTTTAAAAAGCTTTTTTTTTTTTTTTTTAAGTTCTCGGATCATGCATAGTCTTAAATTATTTTCTGGATTTCTCTCCCCACTTCTGGAAGGAGTCAGCTGCAGTTTGATAATGTTTCTAAGCATTGTAAATGGGGACATGGGAGTTGATGTAGTTCCCTTACCTTTTTTGCTACAAAGTAAGACACGTTTCCAACATTGCTTAATAAATATAGCCCCTTACAGCCCACTGATTTGGGCACAGATCCACAAAAGGGTGCTCAGCTTTAGCATGCCTTTACTCCCATTCATTTGAATGAGTTGAGCACCCTTTTGTGAAACCTGTATTCCAGGTACCAGAAGGTGTCTTATAGAATAGGACCACTTACTACACAATAGCCCACTCAGAGTTGGCCATAAAGCTCAAGTTGTCATTTGCAGCTGGAAGTGTCTTGTAGAACAACAACTTAGTAGATATGGCCTTTTTAGAAATGTAATCATTTGTCTGCTTCAAGTCATCAATCTGCAAGATTTAACACACTCGGCCATCACTGCCATTAGATTACTTTAGATCCTTGTAAAACTGTACTTTTAAAGCAAAAAAATCAATGATCAGTGTATTTTCCTTTTCACATTACCTACAATCAGAGGAGCAAATGTTCAGAAGTGTAGCAAGTGCACAAAAAAAATATGGATACTGTTTTGTAAACACTCAATTGCTTCATAAACTTATTACTCACCTTCACATCCTGAAAGGAGACTGGCTCTTGGCCATGGATTTTCATTTGTTCCTGGATTGCCTGAGTCGGGTGGGAGACAATTTGTTCATGAAATGTTAGTGAATTACGCACGGTGTCATATTTACAAATGCTAGCCTCCATATAAGAAAAACAGAACAGAGGGGGAAGAGCAATAAAAGGAAGTTGGTAATGTTAGATAGAAGCCAAAAAGTTGAGTGAATGAGTCAAGCATTGCATGGATCACAGGAGGGAAGTTGGAAAGACTGGGGAGGGTGATGCCATGAGAAACCAGTGAAGGCATGTGGGGGGGAAAAAAACAAGACTGAAAAGCGAGATAAATCAATTAATTTATTGAATGCCCTTTTTGCAGTGTTATGGAGTTTAGATTGGGTTAAAGGATTTCCTTTTTGGCATTACGGTGTGTTGAGAATAACACATGGACCTAAAAACACTTGAGGGCTTATTTATTAGGGTCTGTTACAGTTAACGCACTCAATCCGATATTAACTTCCATTGACATGAACAGGTGATAGTGCCAGATCGGGTGTTAACCCATTTTGGACCTTAATGCTCATTTGCATGTTATTTCCCACAATACCTGGCTGCAGTGGAAGCTCTGTATGCCAAGAGGTAACTGTGAAAAGCAGGGTGGCAGACCTGTCTGAAACATGTGAATGTGCTCACAAGTGATATTTGTATTTGCTGTACCCTATACAGTGGAGTTTTTTTGTCACTTTTTTTTTACCCACCATAACTTATATAATGTGTGGTTGGGACCTTAATGAATAACATCCATGTCTAAAAATAAAAAAAGATATTCCATCATGATAAACACAGTTACACCACTTGTCAGATCGCTTCTCGGCCTTTTGGCTAAGATCAAGTGTAGGGTCTGTCCTGTGAAGGATGGCCCTATTTGCATCACTTGGTCCTCTGGTCATAGGCTGAGGAGGCGGATGCAAAGTAGCCCGGGCATTTTTAATCTTGCACCCCAGGCTTGGAACCCCTGGGGAGTATCACTTGCTGCACTGTGGATGGCTGTTTGGGCGGCGGCCTCCACTTAAGAGCACTTGGTCTGCACTGATGATTTTGCACCGTCCCCTATTTTTCCCGCACTTGGCCCCCCTTATTGCCTTCCGCTGAGGGGACAAGCCAACTATTTTTTCACCCGCCTGGCCTTGCAAAGGGCCGGGCGTGCACTCGTGCACATTTTTTTGTGTCGTCTGTCAGAGCACTTCCTGCACTGCATCACAGCGCACAGGAGCACTTGCACTATGAACTTTTTTTGTTTGTTGGTGTCGGGTTATAGTCACCCTTCTTTCTTCGGAGAGCGAGAAGACTAAGTGCTGGTCGGTGGTCACCCCTCCTTCGGGAAAAGACTACGGTGGGTTAGTAGGCGTACGCTGAAAACCCTAAAGACTTGGACCCTCCTGCGGCGCCTGCTGCACTAGGAGGGAACGAGAATGGACGTCGGACTCTTCGGAGGAAGACGTCATGGAACAGGACTTGCCTACTCTCCGGAGAAGACTGTCACATGTGGAGCGCACCTGGTCTCACTTGACCACGAGCACGGTTTTTGAGGTGGAATCACTTTTTCACCACCCGGGCTACAAAAAGAAAGACTTGTCAGATCGCTTCTCGGCCTTTTGGCTAAGATCAAGGCGATATGAATGCTCCTCTCGGCCTGCACAGCTATGACCAAATACAGTACCATCCTATCTGGGGCTTCAGTAGGAAAGGTCTGTGGCAAGCATTTGGCCCTCTAGCTCGTTGAGAGGTGGTGTCCAGGCCCGGGCCACAGAACCCCTGAGCCTTCGGGCTAAGGGGGATGGCATTCGAACAACCAGCCCTTCGGGGCTGGGGTGCACCCGCACAACCCTCGAAAGAGGGGCGATGACGCGAACTCCCTTGCGGGCCTCGGGCCAGAGGGAGGAAGAGACGGATGTCCTGAATCCTAACGGAGGAAGGCATCAATGTCCCTGGAGACCTAGGCTTTCTGGCTGAAATCTTCAGGGAACCCGTACCGAGGGCGGGTCTGACTTCGGTTGGACAGTCCAAGGGCATGCACCCGAACCACTTAAGTGGATCGGGATCTGATGAGCGAGAGGGGAGGGTCTCCCCCAACCCTCTCAAGAAAAAAAACAAAAAAACAAAACAAAAAAAAAATTGTCAAGTCGTATGCATGATAAATGCAGGAAATGAAGATCCCAAAACAGGAGAGTAAAATGAGTGACAACACATACTTTAAGGAATTTCTGGTAAATCCATACATATTGTGCAATTAAAGCAATGAAAACACTAGCCAACATCCGTTACAAGAAGCTCTCCCTACAGTTTGGGGTACTACTCTTCCAACTGCTTAAGCAACTAGGATATCCCTTCAGTGGTGTAGTGGCCTTTAACAGTAAACTCATGAAGACGTAAACTCATGAAGACGTACTCTGAAGAAGTAGTTGAAGGAAAAGACATTCAAGCAGCCTTTGTTCTCAATGTCCAGAAGCTTGAATATATACTGCAGGGCTGCTGGCTCCTTCCTATTCTCCAAAGCCAAAACAAAGTCAAGGTAAGTCTTGTAATCCTGAAACACAAAACAAGCACCAACATTTCACATACAGATTCAGCTTTTTTTGACTAGCCACAAGAACACAATCCCCGATTTAATGAGTCCACCAAATATATAGTAATTCTTAACTTAATTTCTATAGGAGTGCTGCTGGACTGACCTTTTATACAAATGCAACAGAATCCTATACCACTGTACATTCTTTTAGACCACTTTAGCTAATGCTACACAAGCCTGCAATTCTACCAACTTAACACTTTAATATGGTTGATGGGTTCTTTAGTTACACATTGTGGTCAAAAATGAGAAACTCGCTCATGTAACCCTTCAAACGGCAGACCCTGCATACATTTTAATCTTTCCCTTATCTTAAGTACTGAACTTCCCTACTTTTTCCTTCATTCATGTGAAGGAAAACTCTCAAACTTTAGAGGGACTGACCAAGATGATATTAATGGTACATGAAGAATGACAAATGCTAATAAGCATTCAATTGCCTCAGTAACCCTTATAGCTTCTATTTCTCCTGGAAAACAATCTTCCTCACTGCTGCTGTGTAAACAGGTGACCAAGAAAGGGGCAAATAGGAGAGGTTTGTGGATATCAGAAGGATTAGTAACGAATTTCAGTGCGCTGTGGCCTCACGTCGTATCATAACTTGAGATCACAAATCAAAGATGCAGCCTCATGTGCAACTCATGCCGCTCACAAAATCCAAATCTGTGTCACAAGGCCAATGTGGAAAGTAATTTGCATCATAAAATGGTCATTTCTACTAACAGGAGCAATTCATAAAAAATGCTTTATTAAGAGAGCGGCAATTCAACATACGTTGTAAAATAGGTTTTGCCTACTATCAATGTATTTTACTTCCTCAGACACATTCGATAACTCTTAAAGTAAAAATTATACTTATTTATGTCCGGCGAAAAACGAATGAGTGTATATGGTATCAAATGGTCGTGTGAAATTCATTTACTTTTAATCCATTTAGTCTATTAACTTGAATAGATCTGAAATTACCCATTCAAAACAAAGTCTTCTTTGTATGCTTGTTCTGTAAATGTTATGGTTATAAAAAAGATGGTAAAAATTAAATATATGAATAAGTGAAACATAAATGAATCAGCGTTCATTATAAAGGGACCTACAATAAATTATCTTTAAGTTTCTCAAATCCTTTGCTGCCAGAGGGGCTGGACTGAAAACCTATGTAATGTGCATCAGTTCCCTTTTTCCCCCCAAAAAATTGACAAATGAATTGGCCAATAATCGCACAATTTCTACTATGATTTTAAGATATATACGTAGCTCTAGCCCTTCAAAAAAGGCTTTGTTCTTGATATAGAATCATACCCCTATAAGATTAATGTTGGTTTCCGACAAAAAAAACACTCCAGAACAAAATAGAACATGCATAAACTACAAAAACAAAAAATATCTATAAGAGGCGTAGTTATACAGTTAATGTCCTTCTGTTGGCATTTATATAACCTGTAATGTAATTGCCATTTTTAATTGATACGATGTGCATTGGTAACTGCATGGAAAGGTATTATTGATATTCCATAATCATTCAAAAACCTCTTGCTATGCCACAATCTTTAACTTATTTATTTTACATCATGGAATCAAAGTCAGGGCCCTCCAGATTACCAGGTGCTAACTTTAATGTCTTCGTGTTATCCCAGATATTGTAAATCTAAAAAGATTAAAAATGAAATGCTCATCATTATAGAGTATGACAAAATACTAAGATTGCCCAAGCACTCTAATGCTTCAAATGAGTTAGAAAAGTACCACTAGAAGTTTATCAATCATGTATGCCTTACCATCTCTCCATCATATGTCAGGCATTCCTGGAAGACCCGATCTAAGAAGACACTTGTCAGGGTACCGGTACCATAGCGAGATAGTTCCTCCTTGCTCAGCATCCCGTTGTGATCCTTATCCAGATTCAGATACTGCCCTAAATGTCCATGAAGTGCAAAAAGATCAAGAAAGACAAGGGAAAACGTAATTTTTTTTTTATTTCCCAATACCAAGATTACAGAGTTAGTGGAAGACCCTCTTTACACATAAAAGGTATACTGTGGGACCTCGTTTGGACAAGGTCTCTCTACATGTGTACAGGCACTGTGGAACTCTAGGTAAAGTACATGTATATAATAGTTTGTCCCATTGGTGCAAATTCTTTTACTTGGAAAACACAACAATACGATCTTTGAAAAGCAGCAATCACTTGTGTACAGTATTAGAAGAATTTGTTTTTAATAATGTACATCTACTGCACATGTGGCAATCACATTAGTGCAAGAAAAAGGCTCCATGGACCGTAATGCTGTTCCTTCTCTACTTCAGAATAGGGAGAAAGAGCATTCAATGTATTGTTTGCTGTATCATTTTTATTGAATAATACATGTCCTAAAGTAGGTGCCAACTTCTCTACTTCATCATAAAACACAAGGTAATAGCTAACTGTGTCCTGGCCTGTGTGACTGGATTAATGTTTAATTTCAAGTGCTGTTTGTATTATTGTATTAAGTGTGGAGGTAAAACCAGAAGTGGAGTTAGATATACACACAAAATGGATGGAAGATACAGGAAAGAGCCTACACCCAAAAGAATCCCTTTTGCATTGCACTCAGAGGGTGAGTAAATAAGGGGACAACGTAATCCAGGGTACAAATAATCCCTTAAAGCCATTTTATTGAATAGTAGACCATATAAATGAAATACATTTTTATTAATATCAAATATGGGACACAGGCTGTGGTGAGTATATATATATATATATATAGTGTTTAAAATCTTGCTGGTGGTGCTGTACTGGGAATGGGGAGTACTCAGTATGTGATAAAGGCAAGTTTGCTCCACAATGGGCTAATACTCCCTGTGTATAAATATCCCTCCACAGATAGTAGCAGTTCAAGGATTGTTGGTATGGAATCACATAAGATGCACATTAGATAAATGTATCCATGTATGTAGTTGTTGTATCATTGACAATATTCATTGTTGAAAGAAAGTATTCGCAAATGGCAACAGTATCTTTTTCTATGGGGAAGGAATTAGGAGTGCTTGTACACAGCAGGCTAAGCAATAGGGCCCAACGTCATGTAGTAGCTGCAAAGGCAAACACGATATCTTGCATTAAACGGGTAATGGATGGAAAGGAAGTAAACATAATGATGCCCCTTTATAAAGCATTGTTAAGACCACACCTTGAATATGGAGTACAATTTCGGGCACCACTCCTTAGAAAAGACATTATGGAACTAGAGAAAGTGCAGAGAAGAGCCACCAAATTAATAAAGGGGTGAATAATCTGATTTATGAGGAGAGGCTAGCTAAATTAGATTTGTTTATATTAGAAAAGAGGCATCTAAGAGGGGATATGGTAACTACAGGTGCAACTGCTGTATCTGTGCCGCTGTCCGGGGAAAATCCGTGACCATCTCCGCTAGATAGTCCACAGCAGACTGTAATGGACAATCAGATTAACAGCAGGGGTGCCTCCATTTTAATGGGACTCACGCTGTGTGGGGTGCCGGAATCCCAGCAGCCATTTTGAAATTCTCTCGTGTCACGGCGCATGTAATCGGGAGATTTAAACAAAGCAGAGTTTTATCAGCACCCCATAACTGGGCCTGTAACTCGGGAAGCAGGGGGTCCCTGGACCTGAAAATCAATGCGATTAAGCTCCGTAGACCCCCTGCTACAATAATATGTTATTCAAATAAAAAAAGCTTAATTACCTTAGCGGCTAACCGCTAAGGCAATGAAAGGGTTAAGCCAGATTACCCGATTTATTAGGGGTAGAGGGGGTGTGTGAAGGGGTAGTTGCCTCAGGGTGGGTGGTTAGGCCTCTAGGGTGGGTAGTGGGAGGCATGAGCGGGAGGGGTGAGCGGGAGGGGTCAGCCCCTTTATTACCTTAGCGGTAGTAACCGCTTTTTTTCAGCCACATCAGGAATGTGTCTTTGGTCATGCTAGTGTCATCCAGCAAAAAGGAAAGATTGACTGCAAGTTCTCTCTTTCTAAAATGTACTATACAACAGAGAATTAACTCTATTTTATATTATGGAAGAGGAACAGATCTGTTTTGGTATTAAATCCCTCTCTCCTTTAAAACCCCCAAAATACATACCCTGTTCCAGGGGACTGACACTTGTACTACAGGATGTTTATCTCCAAAACTAGTAGTTCTCCTGCTAGCAAATGGAGAGTCCTCAAATTCTCCAATTATAGAAGAAAGTAATTGGACAACTTCTTCCTGGGTGATATAATTAATCATGTGGCCATCATCTTTCCCTATTAATGATTGGTTGCTGGCAGAAGCAAGCCAATGCTTATTTACCTGGCCCTCTCCCCCCTCGGGGATGGTTCAAATTCAGAGGAACTCCAGAACTAGGGGGGGGGGGGGGGGCGGGGGTCATGTGTAAGAGTGATGCAGTGCTTAACCACCTAACTTCTTCAGTGCCAGAGAGTCCATGAATGAAGAAGAAAAAAAAGAGCAGATTTGTAATTTGCACACTGTAGCATTTGCTAAAAGCGATCTATAGATTTATGTTCTTACAGTAGAAGAGAGGAGAAAGACTATTAAATGACCCACTGATAATTACCATAAACCCTCAGCGCAGATGGAGCAGAGAACCAGTTGGATTCCTGACTCTCTTTTGAAAGTTCTTCGTCCCGCAGCTGTAAGAACAGAGAAGCCGTGAAAATCTTTGAGCAAGGTGTTGGGTCAATGCCTGGCATACAATGGAGGCAGGTGAAGAGAAGAACATTTACCTCAAGTAAATCATCTAGAAAGCTGCAAGCCAAAATATCCTGTATTTTTATCTTTCCTAAAAACAGGCAAGAGAAAAAGTTACATTTCAAGGTGGTACTGTAACATATTTGATCTTGATCAAATAGCTCATTATTTCTCAACACTCCTCAGTGAGGCCACGTTTTTAGAGTAACCAACAAATGACGTATTCACAAATAAGTGCTCGTTATTTAATCGGGTATTTCTGAAATCTGGTCTGTCCTGAGGAGCGGGTTTGAGAAACACTAATGGCAAAGTTTATTTTTTTTTTAACATTTGTGAATACCTGTCCTAAGAGGATCGAGGAAGAAGAAGAACTTTCGGACAGCTGTGCAAACATAGAAGGAATAGAAGGACTTTTCCAATCCGTCCAGTTGTGGCAGAGTGGGTATAAGTTCAAGGATATAATTCTCTAAATCCTGACATTAAAAAAAAACAAGAACAGGGTCATAAAGTTTGAACAGACCAAAGACACATTCAGTTAGTCATATTGTGCGATCTCTAGCTCTGCTTTTCCCCTGTTGCTTAGTAACCTTTGCTCCAGTTCCTCCCCTTCCCTGTATCTTTTACTAGAAATGTACACCTGCCTGTTGTCAGCATGTCCTCTTCTCCCTCTCCTGGGTGGAAGAGTATCTCTTCCTGCTTCTGGGGAGTGCTTCCTGTTTTTCCCTGATTAGTGCCACAGCTTGTACTCTAAGCTCTGACAGTCTGTGGCTTGGCCTCACACCCTTGCTCTCCTAGGGATATACATTTTTTTTCCTCCCTAAACTCCTTTGTTTATTTTTTTTTAACGTTTTCCCTTTTCTGTTTGTGTAAATAAATATAATTAGAAATTCAAAGACGACTCCGTCATTGCATGAAAGAAGGGGGATGAGTTTAGCTGCCCATCAGGACAGAATATACTGTTCATTTCCCCCTTCCAACGGCACAGTAACTCTACACCACAGATTTGAGATTTTTCAGTAGATGGAGGGAATTATATGGACTATCGCCTCCTTTCCTTCCACAGTATAACAAATAAAAACAACCGAGAATGTAAAAATGTAAGACAGATTGGGGGACATGAATCAATGGTTGCAAACGTGCTTTATGAAATAAAATGGATGCTAAGAGCATTAGTTTTATGTTATATCCATAAGCATCAAGGTGTGAAGAGGAGTGGTTATAATAGCAGTTAGGTGGGGGGTAGGTGGTGGTGTGAGGCAACATTATGATAGGATGCATCAAAGTTTGCATTTGTTACAGCTGCGTTTTTTCCCCCCTCAATTTCCGACAAGCACCCTCTCCATCCACATTTAAGACCCACTTCAAAACACCTGCTTTAGGAAGCATACGAGTAGCTCCATGGCTGATAATGAACACCTCATACATTAACATTGGCCCCTTGCAGACGCACTTACCAGAACGCCCTCCTACTGTCTCTGTACGTTCTTCCTACCAATAAATTAGATTGTAAGCTCCTCAGAGCAGGGACTCCTTTTCCTAAATGTTACTTTTATGTTACTTTTATGTCTGAAGCACTTCTCCCCTTTCTGTGTTATTTATATTATTTTTTATATGATTGTCACGTGTATAACTGCTGTGAAGCGCTATGTACATTAATGGCGCTATATAAAGACATACAATACAATATTCAAATGAGAATTATAAAACAAGTGTCATGGGTACTTTCTGCCTGTAACTGTTGAACTGTAAGGGGCAATTATAGAGATAGAAGGGGCCACTGGACATACATGCAAACTCCTATCAAAGGTAACCAGTATAGTCAAATAGAGACATGTTCCCAACACTGTACCCCTTCCATAACCTATTGAGAGCTTATCATGTTTCATGTCTTTCAAACATCAGTGCTGACTATTATGCAGTGAATTAAAGCAGAGACCACACGGTCTATTCAGACGTTGTACATACCGATTCCCTGAGGTAACCTTGCCCAGCCACATCATACAAGCTAAGACCTATCCTTGTCTGGTGCAGCCACACTGTAACATAGAAATCTGGATGTTAGTATGTTCTCCCTACTGCTGATCAGCTCTTTGGCAGGTAGAGGTTTCACACCAATTCTTTTTTTCTTCCCTAACAAATATAGATCACTTGATTCTCCCAGAATATGGACACCCTCCCTCACTGTAATCTCCAGTTCTGCTCTCATTTGCTGCCATAGGACCTATAATATCTGGAAGGATAACACGATCATTCTCGTTATCAACATACTTGCCGCCAATGATGTGCATGGCCTCCATATTTATTACTAAAGCAAAGAGTGGGAGAACCTTCCACAAGGAATCTCCCAGCAAAAACAAACAAAAAAGTTCACAATATTTCTCAGACTCATGGAAACTACTGTAATAATTAGCAGTGATAGTGTAAACTCCAATATTTTCCACTTGTAGTACAAACTCACCTTTTCTCATGACATAGTTGAAAAACTGCATAATGGATATCCTCCCTTTAGGGTCATTGTGAATCAGTTTACTAAAGACCTTAGAGGTGAAAAATTGCCTGGAGAGGGGATGGGGAAAGGAAGAGGGGAAGAGAAGGGGGGGGGGGGGGGAAGGGAGGGGGGACAATAAATATCATGAAGGCAAAGTCACATGGGGTTGCTGGTTAACATCATAAATTCAGCTCCAGAGCCAGCTAAGACAAGTAATACGGTTAACAGGTTAAAGAATTTAAAAAAAAATTGTAAACTTTTATTTTTAATGTTTTCACAGTAACTAGTTTGAGAGTTTTTTCAGATATTTTCATGATAAAGACTGTTTGTGGGACCTATTTTCACAAAGAAAGGACTTTACATCAGCTCTATTGAACAAAGCTGCAGAACATTACTGCAAGTTCACTGTTGTAGCCTTTTAGAGCAGTAGAATACAGGAAAAGTATTTTTGCCAACAATGGCTGGACTCACTTGCATTTCGGTCCAGCTTTTTCAACGACAGTCTGGAAGTTTGTATAGTTGATCATGGCTTCTTCTCCGATCATGGGAGGCGATTGATGCTTGTCCAGAAGAAACCACAGGTTCTTAGGAAGAAAAAAGCAAAAGGGATGGATTTAGTGATAGTAAAGATAAATATAACACTGTATGAACTTACGCCAAAGTTGAGATCTTCGAAATGCTGAGGAAATAATGGGCACAGAATAATACCCAGAGTACATACAACCATTAAGATTAAAAAGGAACCCTGACCTTATTTTTACTCTTGCTTTCATCTTTGAATATACCGCTAATTATTTTAAATGTGTTTTGTATTAGAAGCATGGATGAAATGTGCAGTCTCACTTTGTACTAACTGAGGAAGAAGGGGGTGTTCCCTGATTACTATATAATTTGCTTCATCACAATTATATAGTAATCTGATGCATGCACACACTCTTCAGATCAAAGAACCAGGTTGGAGATTGATTCAATACTTAAGCGGGCACTCCTATAATAAGAGTGACAACAATGTATCCGTTCATTCTGAACTCAGAACACTGGTGAGGAACCGCATCGTACTTGAATTGAAGTCCCAATTAATCACAGTCAATGATTACAATTCAACTTGGTGACAAGCTGTTCAACATGTACAGATAATGCTTTAACTTTGATTCAAGTTAATGCATTAATGACAGCCTGCTTTTCACCATTCTGAATAGAGGTCTATGTTAGAACAAAGAATCTGTTAAATGAATATCATCCTTAAAAAGCACTCAAGCACACGGGCCATGTGAAGACTTATGCAAAACATTATTAGAAGGGCAATGAAGAGGAAACTACATTCTTTTATCCACTTCTTTACGTTCTATGAGAATTAATCTGTAGTGTGGCACAAATCCCCCCCCCCCCCCCCCCCACAGATCTCTTATAACACGTAACATTTATTACATATGGTGAAAAAGGCTAAAGCAGGCGTACTCCCAAAAAGCAAACTACAGTACTACTAGAATTACCCTACCAATGGGGTCCCGTGGAACCACCGCTGATCCCTCATCACAAGGCTTAAGTGAAACTGTATCCACCTGGGAAGTCTAGGTGACAAGAGGGCACTGTCTGTGCTAGCCAAACAGGAAGAGGATCACCGCAAATCACTAAACTCCCCTCACTGATATCTCAATAGGTGACCAAACAACTAGACTCAACAAAGAAGCCACATTTCTGGTAAGAGTTCCCTCACCTGGAGCTCCTCGTTGTCCAGCAGTTCTCTGCTTTTTCTCTGCAGAAACACGGCACGTGATTCTTCACGCAGTTTCTGCTGCAATACCTCATCCTCTGCTGGCAGCTGGGTTTCGGAGAAAACAACCGTTAATAGTCACCTTAATGCAAGAAGCATTCCTGAGTATTCCAGGAATCTGATAAGGGAGTGCTCACAATAAAAGGAAGGAGATGCCAAGTTTCCTATTCTAAATTAAAACAAAACATCAAAATATGTAGCACTGCATGGTTTTCTTTTTTTTCCCCCCCTTTTTAACAGGATTGAAGCAGGGTGTTTCCAAAGCAGAACCATCTTAATTTCAGCTTCGGGCACCACCTGCTTCCAGAGATACTTAACTCCGTTTGGGGTGCCAGTAGCTCTGCAGCCAGGAAGCATGTTGGCCTAACAAAATGGCGACGTAAATGTCCCGCATCAAGCAGGTAAATAGGAAGCCTTGACATCATCCGTTGCGGCTTCCTACCGGCCTGCGTGACCTGAGATTTAAATTCCACAGAGATTCTGGCACCCTCTACGGAAGTAAGTTTCTCTGGAAGAAGGGGGTCCCCTGTTCAAATGAAAGCAGATCAGCTCCGGAGACCCCACGCTTCAATACTATACAGTAATAAAAAAAATGTAATAAAAACTTGTGCAGCGCTACAACGTACGTCTTGCTGCCTTAAGAGATTCCATATTAAAGCTGTGCAGAATATTAATAACAGCTGTTTTGATAAATTAGTGTATCCATGATAAGCCGCCGAGGTGTGTGTACAAGATACTCATTTCCGCTTTATATACTCAAAAATTATCATTCTAATTATCTAAACTCATATGGTTATAGTTAGGGTTTTACATAAAAATATGCACTCCCACGTCAAAAGTTTAAATTATCAGGGCCACAACAATAAATAATAAATTAGCCACATGGTGAAATTAATCCCTTTACTAGAAATCCTATAAATTAGAGTGTTAGCTTGTTAAATAAAAAAGGAAGCTTTAAAAGTTTCAAATACATATAGGATTTTAACAAAGTGCTAGAAGAGGTTATGCTCTGAAGCTGGAGAGTGGCAGGCCGAAATGTGAGGACATACAGTACTTCACGGAAAGGGTAGTGGAAATGTTTAATATCTTATAGCAGACGCGGTAAGGGATAACACAGTAAGGGCATAAAAAGTGCTTGGGATAGATCTAAAAAGTTGTCCTAAATAGGAAAGTAAAGGATGAAATAGGAAAATGGGCAGACGAGGTGGGCCAAGTGGTTCCCATCTGCCATCAAATGCTATGTTTCTAGTAGACCTGCTCCTCACCATTCCAAAACATATCTGCTCATTTCATCCCAGGACATAGGTCCATATTCACTCAAGGGAGCCAAGCTTTAGCACGTCCCAATGCGGTTGTGCTAAAATTTAGCAACTCTTTAGTTGATATGGATCGTAGTGTTTTCTATGCTCAATCTCTGTTCTGTGAGAAACATATTACAATTAAGATCCGATCCATTGCTAAAACGGAATACATTTGATGGAAACCATAGTCCCATGATGTGCTAAGGCTAGAAGAGTCAAGCATAGAAAACACAGATGCGTTTTCTTGTGACATTGTGTCCATTTGTAGCTCACCCTGTAATAGAATCGAGGGATGTTCTGCGAATTAGCTTCCTTCCGGCCTCCTTTCCACTCTGTATAGAACTTTGTGAAGAGAACCATTTCTTCGTCCATCTCCTGCTCACTTCTTCTGGCTGAGGTACACAGAAGTACTTTGTTATGAATGGAATCTTGGGGACTGGAATTGTACTCAAGCAAAGGGCTTCTAGGAACTGAAGCACCCAATGTAAAAAAAAAAAAAGTTTCATTCCTCTCATAACCTTATTTTGGCCCTACTTGGAACTGCGCCCTTAAAAGCAAACACAATCTTTAAGCTTGATTGACATACCCCATGATTTTCAATGCAGCAGCAATCCCAAAATGATCTGCGATTGAGTGCCGAGTTATATAGCAGGTTTTTTTTTAGTTTTTTTTTAAATACAGTTTAAGAGGACATTCAAAAATAGTTTTTGTATTATCTTTTATTTGTATGGCACCAACAATCTATAGCACAATACAAAGTGGGAGGAAGGGCCATAACATACAAAATAGTACATGTCTTAGACAGGTCTGCAACCCTGCTTTTCACCATTATCTCTTAGCATACAGCGCTTCCACTGCAGCCAGGGATTCTGAGAAATGACATGATGAGCAGTGGCACCTTTTGCTTATCCATTTTAACATGGAGCCCTATAACCTTATGCCAGCTTTTCACCACAGCCTGGGTTAAAGAATTGCATAGCCTGTAAACCTACTAACAGGCAGCTGTTTCAACCTTTTGGGTTTCATCAGTGTGAAGATGGTTATAGGTGTCCATGTTAAAATGGATAACAAGGAAAAAGTTAAACTATGTGATCATTTGCATGTCATTTTCCAGAATCCCTGCCTGCATTCATTGCATGCCAAGAGAATGGTGAAAGGCAGGGTTGCAGACCTGCCATTCATGTGAATGTGCTCACAAGTTATACTTTTTTTGCTATACGATGGAGGGTTTTTGTCCCTTTTTATACCTACCATAACTTACATTTAAGTAAGATGACACAATAGGAAAGATGACATCATAGGAAAAAAGGGCCCTATATACTGTATTTCTCCACAACTGAAAATGGTTAAAAAAGGTTTCAAAAGGGTAATGCAATCAGAAAGCTATTGCAAAGTTAAAAAAAAAAAAAAACATATACATATATCCTATCCCTCTAGAATCTGGGTACTGCACAGTTCATGATACATTATATTTTATTTGCTTAAGCTGAAATTAATGCATTGTTAACTGCACATTATCCAACTTCCCACGACATTAAATCAGGGCCTACATCACCCAAGGGCAAAAATGTCAGCCTACGAAAACATTAAGGGGCATATGAATCAAGTGTTGAAAACCAGAGCATTGCTCCAAAAACGAAATTGAGACACGGTATTAACCCTTTGGGTGGCAGCAGGGCCACAGCAACAGAATTCTACGCGATTGTGGTGTCACTTAATCCGGAAACAAGAGAAGGAATCCTGTTCCATTCCCCCCGAGTGTCAAATCAAGTGCTGTGCTCATCTCCCCTGGAAAACAATCATGGGGCCCCTTTGTGTGCCAGACCCCATGAGATAGTGGCTAAGTCCTGGGTAACCCAAAGGGTTAAGGTGCTTAGGGACAATTTAGCTCCACATCCATCAGCGAGTGTTTTTGGGAAGATCATAATTTTATGTGATGCATCACAAACTGCACTACTGTATTAGTGAGTCAGTTTCCCCATTTGTCAAAAAGATCTGCCAGGTGTAAGATGGTGTTAGCCTCTGCTCCTAAATAATCCGTGCCAAATGCAAGAAGCCCAATTAATAAACATAACACATATTCCGCTTTGGCAAATTCTTGTCCCACTATTTGAGTAAATTGCCACTTTTAATATACATCCCTTAAATCTACCAATGTAGAGACCCATTTCCCAATGTGTAATAACGGTTTTGTTTTTTGAACACACTGACCATTACAATCTCGCTGCAGTTTCTCTCTCAAGCTCCTTTTCCAGTCCATCTATATTGATGTTGCCAACTTTTCTACAAATGAAAAAAATATATTTAATACACTTCCAAGCCCATCAGAAACCTATTTTTTCACATAATAAAGCTGCATAAAGTCTTAATTGAAACATTCTTCCTGATTAGTTTGGTATCTGTAGCTGCAGATTGGTTCTCACACACTCAGAATCTACCTGAAAGGGCTCATTTGCTACAAATAGTAATATACTTATTTACCATCTACATTGTATAAGAATAGTCAAGGTTATCAGTCCTACTGCTATTCAGCCAGTGTAGCTTCCACATACACTATTTGCAGTCTGTGAGCTAGCCGCATATTTTATCAGTTAACCTCTCTTTATTTGTTTTTACAAATTTGAGCGACATTTATTTATATTATGATGTATTAAAGTTGATTTTAAAACTAGTTAGGTCGATTCTACAAATACCCTATACATCAAGGTATTTCATCCTATTAGCCATTGCTATATCTCAGGACATAGGTTCTACTTGCATCATGAGTGATACTAACCGGTACAATCAATAGCACAGCATCTAACTGTATACCGGCTCATTTGGGTCTAATTAGGAGTGCACCTTACCAAAGAACATTTCTCATTCTCTCCCCCTCCCATTTCCCTTCATTATTCTGCCTTGCAAACTGTTGTGGATTTACTTTTTGCAGAAAGTGCACACAAAAAATAAAAAAATGGTTGTTTATTTTCTTTTTGCTCAAAGAAATGCTTTCCTCTAATGTGTTTTCCCTTTGTGTGCAACACTTAGTTTAGAAGATCACAATAGATAATGATTGAATAAGTAAAATATAGGGGAGGGAGGGGGCATGAAACTTGCTCAAAACAGTAAAAAAACATTCCTCCTTACCAATTTGATGCCGGCAAAAGGCTTTTTCGCCTCCTAAGTAACACAGTTTGCACGCCACCGTAAGAGGGGTCTATTTTTGAATTTCCTTAAATCATGCAGACTACTTATAGAAAGGCCTTCTTACCTATTGTACCAGCATATGACAATATTGGATTATTTGCTGTACGCTTTGTCACATTGATTATACTGCACTACATGATATGTAAATACATACATTATTTACCTTGTAATAGTTAACTCCTGCTTCTGTCGCTCCAAAGGAAAGCAAGCTTAAATTCTTTAAATACTATTTGTTAATTGTATTTTAAGTATCAAATCCCCTCCATCATCTCTATATCTGTCCCTACAATATCTTCTGCAAACAGCCAATTTGATTCCTTCACTGTGTTCTCACAGCACCTGGTTACTAAGATACAGCACATACCCTATCCGGTTTCCTCCTAAACGTCGCGTATCTCGAGCGTCACTTCCTGGTACTTTACTAGGATACGTCAAATACTTGTGACTCTAACCCCGGTACATCAGGTAAGCGCCAGGTTTCTGTCCAATTTGGATAGAGGATTTGAAAATTAGAAACGAGGTTTGAAACGCAGGCAGTTGTACGGATTGGTTGTTATATGTCCCGGAAGTGATTGGTGTTTGTCAGAGACACATGGTTATGTGGGTGGAGAATCATAAATGAAGTGGATTTCAGAGATCGCAAACAGGGATCGTAGTACAGTATGTAGAAAGCAAAGGCTAATAATGATTGTTATTGCTGTATCTAACCTAAATTGGGCAAGTGCACCAGGATAGCCAGGGAATTGCAATAAAGAGGGATCTTTAAAGTAATATATTTCTGTAATAACACATACTTATCAGCTTTTTATTGTATTCATTCTTCTAATTGCCTGCATTCTCAAGAAGATAATCACAGGGAAGAAAAGTGTATAATAGACTTACCATGTTATCTCTTCAGGCTTGCTGTAGGACTTTACATTGCCAGTCATTTGTGAGAAAAGCATGCATGTGCCAGGGTGCTCTTCCCTTAATGTGTCTTATAAATCAAGTAGCAGTTAATAAAACTCCTCGGTATAAATCGATAAGCACATCATGTAGTATAGCCAGAGTACATAAAGAGACTCCTGTCTCAAGAGGATCAAAACCAACCACAAATGAGCAAAAGGTGAGAAGTTCAGCTCCTTATTCATTCCCTATTTTTTCTGCTGGAGCAGCTAAGAAAAGGTCCGAAATTATGCAATACAAAATAGAAAATCCCCCTGAGATGGGATCTATACATTTGAAAAGGCTGCAAAAAATGGTCCCCTCTGTGCCTCTGGGAGCCAAGGAATGGAGCAAGTTGAAAGAAGAATATAGCAGAACCAATGGGTTTGAAGAGTCTATTATGGGGCAAATGATTGCAATGAACAGTGACATTAATGTCGCTAAATCGCTGTTGGCTTTTGCAGCAAAGGAAGAATGTGGCATCAGTTACAAGTTGCTTCTGAAGTACTTGAACATATGTGTCCGACAGAATCGGGTTACGGAGATATATGATGTTTATGATATAATGAAAGGCAGATTTAAATCCTTTGATACTGGAGCTTATAGCCTTTTCATTAAAGGTTTCAGCCAATCTGAAAACTGGAGAGAATCGATAACTTTGTTGGAAACCATCAAGAAAACAATTACTCCTTCCCAAAAAAACTATCGAGATTGTATTCAGGGGGCTGTGCAACACAGGGAAGGGGACGTTGCTTGGAGACTGTATAAAGAGATACTGCAGAGTGACCTGACACCCTGTGAAGAGACCCTCCAGTCTCTATTCAATGCTGACAGGGAACTGCAGGATGAGACCTTCAAGAATGAGCTCATCTGTGTCTTGGGTTACTTGAGAGACCATCAGATTTACCCTGGGGAATCTCTCATGCAAAGTATAAAGTCCTGGTTTGAAAGGTAATGTTATTGTCAAGACCCCTGTAATTGAGACTTTCTGAAACGTTATGCTCCTAGTGCCATAGTTCTGCTAATGTATACATTGTAGAAGTTAAGGATGAGGAGTGAGAACTGCGCCGTTTTCTTAAAAGGTTACATCTTTATTATGGTATAGTAGTCCGACCTTCTCAAGGTGATAGCCATGAGAGAGAATTTGAGGTATAATCCCTGGTAGCTGAGCTTTAAACAACAGACAAAATACAGCAGCCAAATGACATCGCACACTTCCCAAGTCTTGGCTCATCATCTTTACATATTAACTTTAAAACAACTATTTAAAAATACCTAAAGGTGCCTGATTTTGGTCAGATAAGTCAGCAACTATACTTAAACATGTCACTGCCATTAGTACAGTTTGGTGCTAGGAGGGACTGACCCCCCTTATACATGTCACTGCCATTAGTGCTGTTTGGTCATAGAAAGGACTTGCATTAGTACTCTTTGATCTGAAGATGGAATTGCCTCTTAAACAGGTCACTTGCATTAGTACCATTTCTTCCTAGAAGGTTCTGCTTCTTTTTAAAGATCAGTTCCACTGTCCTGGTTTTTAATCTCGTGCAAGTGCTTTCTTAACATGTTAATACAGGCCCTTCTAGGACTGCATTGGACTAAATTGGGGAATATATCAAATATCAAATAATTTAGCAATTATCACCTTTGCTGCCAAGTGCTGCCCTTTGGCATTGACGAGGTTAAAATGTAGTAACAGTGTTTGACTGCAAAATAGTACAATTTAAAGGAGACGTGTTTATAAAAAAAATACAAAATTTATATACAAGAGACGTTCCAGAATTTTGGGAAATCGGTATAGCCGCCATCCAAGCCTCACTTCCACAAGCCTATGGGAAGCCACCATGTCATCAGCATGATACCGTTGCTTCCTAATGGATAACCTCAGCGGCCCCCTTTTTTTTATTTTACTGGCGCTTAAAAAGTTAAACATCTCTGGCATTAAGTGGTCCCTGGAGTTAAAGCCGCACCCCCCCCTTAACTAGATCTTTTCTTTAACCACTGGCTGTGTGTAGTGTTTTGTCAGAATAAAGTCTTCTTGGAGTTCAAGTTTTCCATTTAGACTTACTTTATTTTTCTTTCAGTATTCCCAAAGAACATTGGAGAGGGCAACTTAGCGGAGTCTCTGGGAGGTAAGTGTTCATGAGTAGGGAGCATGAATCAGAAATGGGCACACTGAAATGTAATTACGCTGACACCAAGGGTGGAAATGTCACATTTCGTCAATGTACCAAGGTGGACTATGTGAGCTTTGGTCTATGTGCGTAAGCGGTATTGCGAGTAGAGCAGTTATAGGAGGCAACACTATAGTGGGGTGTGTTCACGTTTGTGTCAGTAATTGCTTCATCAATTAAATCTGATTTGAGGTGAATACACCTTCAGATGGTTTGAGGTGAAGTTAACACCTCTACTGCCCAAATATTAGTCAGATATTAAAAATTCTGTAAATATTCATACCATTGCTATGGCACACATTACTACTAGAGACAATCTTGTAATGCGTAGAGTAGTAAATTGATACTTAACACCCGTAACTGGCGGCAGTACAGGAGCCAGCTACTCTACCTACATACTGCACTGTTATTGTCGTTTGTTTGGTTTGTTCAAATAAAATCTTCATCTTGTGTATTTAAGAAAAAAATGAATCTAAATTTGTCGTATATAATGGTGTGTGTGTTTTATATATATATTTACTAGCTGAGAGACCCGGCGTTGCCCGGGATGTAATGTTCCCGTTCCTCTCTCTCCTCCCCCCTCTCTCTGTTTGTCCCCCATTCACATCAATCCAGTCCCCCCCCTCCCTCCCTCCTTTACAGCTTCATGTAGCGTGTGTGCGTCAGTCACTGTGTGTTTGCTCGCGCGTCAGTGAGTCTGAGGCAGAAACACAAACACACACAGACTGACTGACGCACACACAGTCAGTGTGTGCCTCAGTCAGTGTGTGCGTGCGTCAGTCAGGCTTTGTGTGCGCGTCAGTCAGTGTGTGCGTGCGTGCGGCAGTCAGTCAGTGTGTGCGCGCGGGGCGTCAAAGGCAGGGGGGGGCGTCAAAGGCAGGGGGGGCGTCAAAGGGAGGGGGGGGGGCGTCAAAGGGAGGGGGGGGGGCGTCAAAGGGAGGGGGGGGGGCGTCAAAGGGAGGGGGGGGGGCGTCAAAGGGAGGGGGGGGGCGTCAAAGGGAGGGGGGGGGGGCGTCAAAGGGAGGGGGGGGGGCGTCAAAGGGAGGGGGGGGCGTCAAAGGGAGAGGGGGGGGCGTCAAAGGGAGAGGGGGGGGCGTCAAAGGGAGAGGGGGGGGCGTCAAAGGGAGAGGGGGGGGCGTCAAAGGGAGAGGGGGGGGCGTCAAAGGGAGAGGGGGGGGCGTCAAAGGGAGAGGGGGGGGGCGTCAAAGGGAGAGGGGGGGGGCGTCAAAGGGAGAGGGGGGGGGCGTCAAAGGGAGAGGGGGGGGCGTCAAAGGGAGAGGGGGGGGCGTCAAAGGGAGAGGGGGGGGGCGTCAAAGGGAGGGGGGGGCGCCTCAAAGGCATGGATTCCTCCCCCTGCATTTCCTGCAGTGGACAGGAGGGGGGGGGCAGTGGACAGGAGGGGGGGGGGGCAGTGGACAGGAGGGGGGGGGGCAGTGGACAGGAGGGGGGGGGGCAGTGGACAGGAGGGGGGGGGGCAGTGGACAGGAGGGGGGGGCAGTGGACAGGAGGGAGGGGGCAGTGGACAGGAGGGAGGGGGCAGTGGACAGGAGGGAGGGGGCAGTGGACAGGAGGGAGGGGGCAGTGGACAGGAGGGGGGGGCAGTGGACAGGAGGGGGGGGCAGTGGACAGGAGGGAGGGGGCAGTGGACAGGAGGGGGGGGCAGTGGACAGGAGGGGGGGGGCAGTGGACAGGAGGGGGGGGGCAGTGGACAGGAGGGGGGGGGGCAGTGGACAGGAGGGGGGGGGCAGTGGACAGGAGGGGGGGGCAGTGGACAGGAGGGGGGGGCAGTGGACAGGAGGGGGGGCAGTGGACAGGAGGGAGGGGGCAGTGGACAGGAGGGAGGGGGCAGTGGACAGGAGGGGGGGGCAGTGGACAGGAGGGGGGGGCAGTGGACAGGAGGGAGGGGGCAGTGGACAGGAGGGGGGGGCAGTGGACAGGAGGGGGGGGGCAGTGGACAGGAGGGGGGGGGGCAGTGGACAGGAGGGGGGGGGCAGTGGACAGGAGGGGGGGGCAGTGGACAGGAGGGGGGGGCAGTGGACAGGAGGGGGGGGCAGTGGACAGGAGGGGGGGGGGGGCAGTGGACAGGAGGGAGGGGGCAGTGGACAGGAGGGGGGGGCAGTGGACAGGAGGGGGGGGCAGTGGACAGGAGGGGGGGGCAGTGGACAGGAGGGGGGGGCAGTGGACAGGAGGGGGGGGGGGCAGTGGACAGGAGGGAGGGGGCAGTGGACAGGAGGGGGGGGGCAGTGGACAGGAGGGGGGGGGCAGTGGACAGGAGGGGGGGGCAGTGGACAGGAGGGGGGGGCAGTGGACAGGAGGGGGGGCAGTGGACAGGAGGGGGGGGGCAGTGGACAGGAGGGAGGGGGCAGTGGACAGGAGGGGGGGGGCAGTGGACAGGAGGGGGGGGCAGTGGACAGGAGGGGGGGCAGTGGACAGGAGGGGGGGCAGTGGACAGGAGGGGGGGGCAGTGGACAGGAGGGGGGGGCAGTGGACAGGAGGGAGGGGGCAGTGGACAGGAGGGAGGGGGCAGTGGACAGGAGGGGGGGGGGCAGTGGACAGGAGGGGGGGGCAGTGGACAGGAGGGGGGGCAGTGGACAGGAGGGGGGGGGCAGTGGACAGGAGGGGGGGCAGTGGACAGGAGGGGGGGGCAGTGGACAGGAGGGGGGACAGGAGGGGGGACGCAGTGGACAGGAGGGGGGGGCAGTGGACAGGAGGGGGGACAGGAGGGGGGACGCAGTGGACAGGAGGGGGGGGCAGTGGACAGGAGGGGGGGGCAGTGGATAGGAGGGGGGGGCAGTGGACAGTGACACACACACACACACACACACACACACACACCTCAGTTGATGCGCCCTTTCTCAGTTCCGTTTGGCGCCGGAGGTGGGGAGCGACACCTACCTGTACTTCCGGGCGCCGCCACCGTCTGACTCGGCGCCGCGAGGGAGGAAGGGGGTCCGCCATCTTACGCGCCGCGTGGCAGCTGCGGGAAGCGAGGTGATTTGGAGCGGGGAGGCGGGAAGCGAGGTGATTTGGAGCGGGGAGGGGTGATTTGGAGCGGGGAGAGGTGATTTGGAGCGGGGAGAGGTGATGCCGCTGGGGAGGGGGAAGAGGTGATGCCGCTGGGGAGGGGGAAGAGGTGATGCCGCTGGGGAGGGGGAAGAGGTGATGCCGCTGGGGAGGGGGAAGAGGTGATGCCGCTGGGGAGGGGGAAGAGGTGATGCCGCTGGGGAGGGGGAAAAGGTGATTTGGAGAGGGGAGAGAGGTGTGTGTGTGTGTGTGTGTGTGTGTGTGTGTGTGTGTTTATTTTTTTGGACCTTTGGCCCGTCACTCCGCCTCAGGCCAATGAGAGGTGTGGGGGGCGGGCCAAGGGGGTGGTGTGAGTGTGTGAGGCCAATGAGAGGTGTGCGGGGGCGGGCGGGCCAAGGGACCAATGAGATTGCCGCTAGGGACACCGGACATCCAGCAGGCCGGCATGCATGCAGGCAGGCAGGCAGGCAAACATACAGTGCTTTCACTAATATAGTATAAGATTTATAATCTCTTTTTCATACGGCTACTGTGTAAGCTATTAATACAGTAGCCATCTCGCTCATATGCAGACAGCTACTGTGTTAATAGCTTATAATAGTAAACAGGCATTACTGGCCAATAATGCCCTGGCTAGATTAAAGGCCTAAGGCGAGGGCATTATTGGCCAGTAACGCCCTGTTATTATTGGACTATTACTGAAAAACTGTCTAATAAACATAGATGAGAAAAGGCAGAGAGTTCGAGTTCTTGGTCGGCAATCACACTGTGCATCTTCCATTCTTCTAGTGGCCACTGCCAGGTGTGTAGACAGCAGTTGGAATCCATTCACCTGAGTCCCGAGGAGTACAGTGCTCTGAAGGATGTCATCCTGCACAGTGTGATCGAAGGACGGGATACCTTCCGTAAAACCACGCCACAGGTGAGTAACTCTAGTTAACTAACAGCTTCAGTACCATGACACAAACACCAATTCATGTAGGACAAATTCCAAGGCCCAGTTCTCCTTTTGCTTAATACTGTGTGTTATTGGGCTCAGTGCATTTGCAGATATTTCAATGGAGTCATGAGCTGGGACAGTCTGATAGTATTTTTCAGCGTTTTGTCTCTGTCAGCTTACTATGCCGGGTCGTAGGCTATGATAAGTTTCAGGGGACTGACAGAATTTTTCACGCTGTAAGTGAAATCGTAGCGTAGATGTTTCTTCTAATGTATTGCCAGCAGCACATCAAAGGGTTCTTTACAGTAAGTGCTGGCAACTTGTGGCATTTACTAGCTATGGAGGGAGACTATGATGGTAGATATAGTAGATATTTCTCAAAATAAATTAGACATCTTTTTACTGTAGAAAGAAAATGTATAAAATGATATGGCGAATATGTTCAAGCAGCAAACAAGCCTTGGAATTTTGATTTACTTTACATATTTTGAGCCAGGAGGGCCCCTCGAGCTGAACCACACTATTGTTATCTCAGGGGACTCTGCAAGTTATGAGATAATTACAGTGTTGGTTACCTGGACCCAAGCCAGGGAAACTATATGGCCATTTCAATCTCACGGGATCCACTGGCCAATAGAAAGCGGCAACGTCCCCTGAGCTGAGAGTAGTGTTGTTCAGCTTCAGAGGCCCCTCCCCGGTTCGACAGTAATAAAATCATTTTATGTTGGGGCGCCTGCGCTGCAAATAAGATGGCCTCCTAAAGGGAGAGCTCTGCACCAAATAAAAAAATGGAAGCGGCTTAAAAACACAGCGGTCACGCTCCACAACACCACCAGCACCCAGACAAAACCCTCCAGTGTGCCCCTGAAAGGGAAAAAGACAAAATAAAGTGAGGTTTCTCACTTTTGTAAAAAAAAAAAAAAAAACAGGCAACCATGACTACCATACAAGATGGCGGAGCCGCCGGAGAACTCAGGCTCTGAATCTGACTCAGACCCACAGGTGAGGGCAACAACAAGAGACATGAGGACACCGTGACGGTGAGGGGGTAACCAGGCTCACTAATAAAGTTTAAGCCTGTCTGTTACCTCTGATCCATGTATTGGGGTTCGGGAGTGTCAGCTCTTGAGCCCAGTGATTGTTAATGCATTCTGTAAAAATGTGCGGCAATAAAGAATTTGTGTGTTTTTTACCTTTCCAGGTGTGCCAGCAAGCAGAGATTACTGGGCTGTGAGTTTCAAGGGGGGTATTATGGAGAAAGTATTGTCAGAATGTGTCTAGCTAGCCGGGTTCGAGAGTTGCTGGAAACCCCCAAAATGTACCTGGGAATGAGGACGGATTCTCGGATACATTGAGACACATTGCTCCGCAAAATCTCCTCTTGAAAATGCTTGCGCGACTCACCGCTAGGATTCCCTGCTTCAGCACAGACCAGAAAGATAAATGGCCCATAGGGATGTGTGGTATCCCTGGAACGGTAAAGGGGTCCCTAGTATAAGAGGGGATGCCCAGTTAATGCCCAGATCACCCAGAACCCGGTATAGGAGTTTTGGGGGTACTCCAACCATATATAAGGTTGCAAGGAGTTTTAAAGTCTAAGTCCGGTATAGTGTGTGGGGATTATGGCTAGTAGGAATAAAGTGCAGGATTCTTATTCTATTCCCCATAACCATAAGACTTAGACAGGTGTAAAGTATATATTTTATTAAACAGTATGTTTAAAGTGTGTATATGCTTGTGCACGGTATAATGAGCTGGGACTTCCAGGTCCAGGGTTCCGAGAGACCATTTGGCTACCAAGCCTGGTGCCATCAAGTCTGCTCAGGTCCCGGACATGAAAGGCTCAGAGGTTGCCAGGTGTGAAAGCCATTTGGGTACCAGAGTTAGCCTCAAGTACTCACGTCCTGGAGTGAATGCAAGTCATCGGACCACCATTTGCCCCAACCCAGACTTCGAGGAGCCTAACTCAGCGGGTGGCTTCTGCATGACAAGTGGCAGAGGTGCCAAGTTGGCACATGCCCTTTTCAGATGCCGAAGTCCCGTTTGCCCAGCTTCAGTAGACTGGCAGCACTCTGGCTGGTAGGAATATTCCCACGCTCGGATTGGCTGTAGTATTTCATGAATGAACTCTGAAATACTATAAGAAACCCTCAGCCAATCTGGAGAGCAGATTCTAAGCGCCAGAACAGCAGCGGTAAATTTCAAACGACCAAAAGATGCTCAAGGAGAAATAGCAGCGAGTCGCCTTCAGAAATTTCAGGTCCCACTTTTTGCGGCCAAGTTCTGAGAATTGAATGTAGCGGTCGCGGCGGGGATTTCAAGCTGAAAATAGTTCCGGGACGTTTGGAGCTAGGTCATGGTCAAATTATTTCAACACCTCCGGAGTCAGGAACTTCATGCCGATTTGAGTACCAGGACATTTCGGGACAAGTCCCAGTCAACCAAAGACTTTGTTTTACGTTCTATTTAAGCTAGGAAAGTCTAGTTTTCAGCCCCAGACCCCCAGTAAGTGTGTCTCATGTATTTTGTGTTTCGTTGTGCTTAGCCTATTTTAAGTGAATAAATGACAATTTAGTTTGCCAACTTGTTTTGCTCAGTGTTATGATCCCGATATAAAAGGTGTAAATGCCTGGTCTCCCGTGACAGACACTACTACAAGACTCAAAGAGGTTCTTCCAAAATGACCTGCAAAAAGCTATCGGGTACATTAGAACTGATCTGCCAGCTATTGCTGATAGAACAACTGATCTATAGACCAGAGCAGAGGAAGCCACAGAGGTCAAGATAGACACAGTGAAAGAAATAAAGGATCGTAAAACACAAATACAACTGCTCAGAGATGGTGAGGAAGAATGAAATAATTGCTCTAACATCATCAGGGTATGAAACGTCCCAGAGACCGTCCAGCCAGACCAGATCAAAGCCTATCTCCAACGTCTCTTTTTGTCCCTGGTCCAGACATCGCCCTGGACAGACTCGAGCACACAGAGCGCTAAGGCCTAGGGATGCGGGACAGGGTGGTGATAGAGGCAGGCGGGGGGAGACGATGGTACGTGGCGGCGGGCCACCAGAGTTAAGCAGAGGAGCTGCCCGGAGGCAGAGCCGGACAGCTGTGGAGGACGCACTGCAGCAGCATAAACCCTGGAACTACAGAAGACTTCCGGGTCTGACTGCTGGGGCGCGCTCCTCCCCCGCTGTCCTGCTCTGCCTCTGTGCAACTCCTAACTCCTCTGCTGGCTGCTCCTCTGCTTCACTCTGGCGGCCCGCTGCCGCCACAAACCATCATCTCCCCCCACCAGCCTCTATCTGGGGGAGGAGAGAGAGAGAGAGAGAGAGAGAGAGAGAGCAGGGCCGCCGACAGGAGGGAGTAATGGAAATTGGCTCAGAGATACTGAAAATAAGGATTTTGAAAAAAATCTCTTCTCCACCTTCCCAATCCCACCCCCCCTCCCCCATCCCGAACCATAAATGCAATCGGAACAAAACTGGTGTAATCCTCCACTTCCGTTCACATTATAGATCGGACTTCCTACGACCCCCCCAATCTCTAGACCTAGCAGCCGTGGTTGTGGCACTCGAAAGGTTAAAATCAAATAAGCGCATTTCCTATGCACACTTTGTACCAGAAGCTGTTCCATGGTCACCCTCACATTCACACAGATCTTGGGCATCCTGCTCTTTGACTCCTGACTCATACTAGTTCTTCTCACGCTCTCTGTCAATATAAATGTACCAGTGGAACAAGAAACGGAATGTGCCTTGTCATTCTGTGTTTCACTTGCAATGTAATTCAGATCCAAGCAACCCCAGATGAGGGCGTGCTGGTCCTGCAAGATGATAAGATGACATCCTTAATTGTGCAGTGAAAATTGTTTTTCTTACAGAGCCTCCAAGATAAGGAGTCTCCAGAATAAAAGACACCACTTTTAGTAGATATGATCATAATGCATTCATTCAAAACATTTGATCAAGTTTCATAGCAACAATAACTTAAAACAAACAGTGTTGAGAATTAAACTATATAGTTTATTAAAATACAGATTACAGTACAGATTTAATTAGCAAAGAATCTACTAGTTTGACAGGAAAATAAAACAAGAAGGAAATATTGCAACTGTTGTAGCAAATATTTCACAAGGTAAATATTGGGTTTATTTTACTGATTATACTGTATACATTTTGATAAATTGTACTCGAGAATTGTCGTGTAATAAATAAAGCAGTAAAACGGCATTCCCCCCCTTTTTTTCTCTTATTTGTATATATAAAGCATGTGGCCATTATAATTTTACATTCTTACCTAAGCTGGCATTTGTTTGGTGCTCCTGTTATACATCTGTAAAAATTCTGATTGTGTGACTAACATAAGCGCTGCTTCAGTCAGTGTAACTCAGCAGCTACAATGTATCCTGATATTACTAAAGTAACATTATCTGTTACAGTTTACAGCTCAAATTGCTGGGAATATTAGCAATACATTATCACAAACAGGAAAGTGTTGCAAATATTTTGCACTGCTTGAGAGGGGTTCTAAAACCTGCTATAGAAATCATCCAAGTATGCTTTAAAACTCATTAAAAAAATGGCATTAAGAGATAAATAATAATAATAAAAAATACAGTAAGTATCTAATGCTACAGACCTGATTTATTTATAAAACCCCATTTAAGATTTCACGTTTTGCTATTTTAAAGCAGTAAATAGTTTCACTGAAATTACTTTAGAAATCTTTGTAACAAGCTATTTGATACAGTGGATGAGAAAATGAGTTACATAGTAGATGAGGTTGAAAAAAAGGCATACTGTATATCCGTCGAGTTCAACCCCCGTTACATTTTAATTGGGCAAGATATACATCCTATATTTGTAGTTACAGTATATTGATCCAGAGGAAGCCAAACAAAAATTTTCGTGATAGAGCTTTTTGATAAATATATCCAATGGGTCAGACAGACGGGCTGCTGGACATCTCCTCCCCTTTGCAGACGGTCATCTCAGTATGGTATAACCGGATATGCGAAGAGATTTTGCAAAAGTCAAAACATAAGGTAATTCTTTTAATAGAAAATGTAAAACATAAAAGTTGCACAATGCCCTCACAAATTTGTAGATAAATATTGCAGAGTGCTTCCCCGTCACGTGATGATCAGTCTCGTCTCGCAATGTTGGCAACCGGCTGGTTGGATTCTCTGTCTAGCGCAGATTCTCGCCCTACGCATTTTGCACAAGCTTCGACGGCACCCTTAAATGACGCTATGTTTTGCCTGTTGCTAAATCTCTTCACATATCTGGTTATACCATACTGAGCTGCCCAGTAGCCCATCTGTCTCACCCATTGGATATATTTATCAAAACACTCCATCAAGAAATATTCCTGTGAGTTTATACTATCGGAAGTGGGTTAATAGCTCACAACTTTGCTATTCTCTCTCTGGGTGAGAGAGACAACCTCTGCTGCAGGGAAAGTCAGATTATCACTAACACTATTATATTTAAGCATTTATGTTAATTGTCTCCGTTGTATTTGATCACGTTCTTTGTACGCTGTTCTATTTTTCCTTCTTGCTTGTGGAATACTTTTATTATACCATTGTGTTTTCTGATTTCTTTTCCCCTATTTTATACTTTTGGGATGATTGCTTGTGTCTACGAGCTGGAGGACTTTTCCTTTTTCTGCAACTTGTTTCTGGAGGGATTGGAATTCCCTCCTTGGACTCTAGCCGCGGGGCTTAAGTATATTTTATTTATACATCTGTATACTTATATATTGTTTTAGACTATACAATACTATAATTCTATAATACTACAATTAGTTCACTGTGGGACTAAGTAAGACTATGGGACCCATGCAATAAGCCTCGATAACCAATTTATGTGGTGTTTTGAGCTGTTCTTGCAAGGTAGCTATTCAGAAAGCCTCGATATGTATGTTAAATCGTGCGGCGATTGCATTTTATCACGATTTCTTGCTCCTGGCCAAACACGCCGTACGGTTGCCGACGAGAAGCCAGAAATCGCAATCTAGTAAGCTCGATTATCTTATCGGGGCTCTGGAATTGAGATTTTGTCCTAGATTTTCCTCGCCAGTCAAAGGTGGCGAGAAGCTGATGAAAAGGGTTGCGAGAGAAGGACTTAGAGAAAAAAAATGCATTTTTCCTGCATCAGGTTGATGTCGGGGTCTCCGGAGTTGATACACATTAATATCAGCACCAGAAACCCCCGGCATAAATCCGAAGCGTGAAAAATGCATTTACAGTCAACTTCATTACCTTAGTGGCTAATCGCTAAGGCAATGAAGGGGTTAACTACCAGTGCCATGTTTATTGTGGGTAGCAGGGGTGGGTGAAGGTGGTATTTGACCCATGGTGGGTGTTTAGGTCTTGCAGGGGGGGTTGTGGGAGGAGTTAACCCCCTTAATTATCTTAGCGGTTAAAAACGCTAGGGTAATGAAGGGGTTAACCCCTCCCGCTACCCACCCGGTAGGTATAAAGACCCACCGTGGGCCAAATACACCCTTCACCCACGTGAAGACCCACGTACACAAGTATTAACATTTCTATTAAAACACTGCAATCGCTGGTGAGATATGCGCAGGGAGAGGCGGCTCTCTGTGCAGCTCGCAGCCAGATCGCTCGGGGAACCTTTGAGTGCGGCTGAGATTAGTTTTTATGCCTTGCCGAGCGGTTTGGGCATTTTCCTGCTGCACGGTTTGAGTTGGGTTCAGATTCTTTCTGAATACCGTGATAACTCAACCGTCAAAATGTTCGGCGAGAACATGCCAAACCTTGCGATGTAGCAGCGAACTAATCGAGGCTACTAGCATTGGCCCCTATACCTTTAAATATGTGCCTGTAGCATATCATTTTAAAGCACAGTATCCTGGTATTAATCTTGGCCAGATCTTCAACGCAAGTCTCCTCCTCTTTGTACTGCTTTTGTAACACTTCTTGGATTTCCCCTTGCTCTCTGTACTCTGTGTCCTTTCCCCTAGAACAACACTACTATATTTGCCTATCTCTATACACCTCGCCCCTTCTTAGAAGATTGTTTGCTTTATTGCTGATTTTAATGGCCTGCAATGCCACACCAAGTGTCCATCTGTGCCCAAGATATAACTATTTTTTTTCTAAGAAAGAAAGAAAGTCCTGCATGGCGCTGGTTCTCCGGGTGCGTGCACACAATTATGTGAACATATGAAAAAATGGCAACATTTCAGAATTTGTTCTCTTGTGTGGATTTTGAGTGTTTTAATGATTTTTTTTATTATTAAAGCTCGGCTAACACGGTACTGATACCTCTATATCTATATGGTCTTCATTTGTATCTCTATTTTTTGGGCTGTTCTTATTATCTCTGCTTTTACTATTTATATGTGTGGTTTTAGGATATTTACCTTTTTTGCTTTATGTGTTTTATGTTCTCGGTATTTATTTGGTCCATAGTTTTTGCTCCTTTACCCAATGGGGCTCTGACATTAGCCAGCTTATGATAGCATTGCCCCAGCATTTACTTTGTGTAAACCTAAGCAGTCTACATACACAGAGTTCACTGCTTCTATGGGAGGCTTCTCCTATTGGTTATGGTTGGAAGAGGCGAGCGCAACAACGCTCTATGCCACACAAACGGAGTTCTCTCCCTCTGTGAGAGACTCCTCTGATAGGGTATTGCTCTAATGGGCAGGCGTTACTACGTCACTCGCTCTTGACACTTTGAATATGAAGTACAGTTTCACCACTCCATAATAAAGACATTATGGAATTACAAAAAGTGCAGAGACGAGCCACAACATTAATAAAGGGGATGGACAATCTAATTTATGAGGAGAGGCTAGCTAAATTAGATTTATTTACATTAGTAAAAAGGCGTCTAACAGCAGATATAATAACTATATACAAATGTATTCAGGGACAATACAAGGAGCTTTCAAAATAACTATCCCAAGCGCAGTACAAACGACACAGGGTCATCCCTTAAGGTTGGAGCATCAAAGGAAAGGGTTCTTTACAGTAAGGGCAGTTAAAATGTGGGATTCATTACCCATGGAGACTGTGATGGCAGATACAATAGATATCTTCAAAAAAAAGGTTGGACATATTTTTTAGAAAGGAAAGGTATACAGGAATATACCTAATAAGTAAATGTGGGAAGGATGTTGATCCGGTGAGACATATGACTGACAATATTTGGAGTCAGGAAGGAATTTATTTTCCCCTTATGAGACAGTATTGGATGATTCATTGTTTTTTTTGCTTGCCTTCCTCTGGATCAATATACTGTAAATACAAATATAGGGTAATTATCTGTCGTCTAAATTTAGCATAGGTTGAACTTGATTGACATGTCTTTTTTTTCTTTCTCCAACCTCATCTACTATGAAACTATGTAACAACAAACTATTTCTCGCAGGCAAACAATTCATAACATCAGCAACATAAGGATATTAAAGGTCAACTGCTCATAACTTCTATGTTGGAATTTTTGCCCTGTACTTTCCTCAGGTATGAGCTCCTGACTAGCGCTTAGCAAAAGCAGTTGAGTGCAATATTTGATGCTACATTTTTCAGAGTTACTCTGTCGGCTTTGAATTTGCAATTGCTAATAAAAAAATATGTCTTTCAAATTTCGAAACATTTCATTAGCTGCTGCTTCAGCACAATGTTTACAATATCGAGGCAAAGTGTGTTTTGCTAGAGTTTCCTACTCCCTTTGATCAGAGAAGGGCAGGTAAGAATGACAAGGTTCCCATGAAGTTAGGGAGCTCAGTTCCGCAGCCAGAGGGGTTCCTGTCACACGAGGAGGCGTCGCTCAGCAGAACAACCGTGTTTTTCTGCTTTTCCAGTGTTAACCTAGTATTGCAAATACAATAATAATATTATCACCTGACTGTGAATTCATTTATCTATTAAAAAGAAATGTTAAGATTTCAGTACACTATTTGTGAACTCCTTGGCTGACGCATAAATCAACATAGAAATGAAGCACTGAACAACTTTAACATTTTAAATGAAAAACTAATTAAAACAAATCTAGACAAAGACACAGTACTCCAACTCGGACACTAATTGCAAGTTAATGCCCTGTTGTAAGGGGATTATTCATCATAATATATAGTATATATTTATAATAGGCTTTACGTAACTCCATCATAATTCTTCCTTTTAACACCATCCAAATTGCAAGGTCATGCACATGAAGCACAGTTGCAGCTAAGTCAGCGTCCATGCTGAGCGCGACGCGAACCTCAATGAGGACGGCCATAGTGTGCGCGATGGAGCGCGACTGCATGGCCGATTTTTCGCGCGACAAAATAATTTGATTTTGTCGCACGACGGCCGGGTCACGCGAGGGGCGAACCAGTTCCGTGACGTTGCGGCCACGCCTCCGCGTCTCCCATTGGGCCAGAAATCGCCTCTGAGGCAGGCGCACGTGACGTCACACACACACCTAGCATGGCCTCAGCCTAAGTATTTTGATGCTGCGAGGCACGTGCCACAAGTTAGCTACAAAATTGCCTTGATGCAAATAATAATATTTTTCGCTCATGTAGTGATGTTTATTTAGTTGTTCAGGCACAAATCCCACATACTTCTGTAGGTTATGACTAGGGATCTCATAGGCCTGCAGATTCCCTTGTTCTGGTTCTGTAAAGGCAACAATGGGGTATGAAACCAGGAGAATTGCTGCTTGGGAGAAGGAGTGGCCCAGAGAGAAAAGACACTGACGGGCACTGAGTTTGAAACCTGGTTCAATTCCTGGTGTCGGCTCCTTGTGACCTTCGGCAAGTCACTTTATCTCCCTGTGCCTCAGGCACCAAAAACATAGATTGTAAGCTCCACGGGGCAGGGACCCGTGCCTGCAAAATGTCTCTGTAAAGCACTGCATAAAACTAGCAGCGTTATACAAGAGCATGCTATTATTATTATTATTATATCATGCAGGGACTGCTAGTTTTGTATCCTGGTTGTCAGGCAGCTGGGGAATTCCTGAAATTTTATATTCAGTGTTAGTTCCTTATACAGTTCCTTATACAACCGCACCCTGCCATACTGCACACCTGTTTTCAGCACAGAGCTGCAGGTGAAATATTCCCTGGACTCTTCCTTATAGTGAGAGGGAAGTGAGATTATTGAACAGTGATTTGTGCCCAGCTAGGGGAAATAGAAATTGTAACTTTTTATTTTCACGTGGAATGTATGGAGTATGTAGAGGTTTTTTTAGAGAAATGTCCCTCACGTCATTTAATATCCGATTGTCACATTGATATAAAACATTAGTCATGTCTCCAAAACACATTTGTGTGTGATTTTAAAGGAGCAGTCAGGGACCGTTAACTGTTTGTGAGGTCTAATCAGGAAAACCTTTGGAGACCTTCCATTCACTGCACCCATTTTCCACAAATGGCAATGAACCATCAAAACACAGAAAATTCATATTTTCTCTTATTTAAAAAAAAAAAGTTATTGCCTCCATTATATTCCATGGTTGTCAAGGCCCTCACAAGAGGTTTTTCGAGGGTCATATGCAATGTCTTAAGTGCTTCACGGTTAATCGGCATCTATGTGGCCTAGTTGGAGCCCTAATGCTGCAGAACAATCTGAGCCCTTCTGCTGACTGTGTGCAACTGCAGAGTAGCAATAACTAGCCGTTCTACAGACTGACTAGTCATAACTGTACAAAGGACTCTTTTTGAACAAAATTACTGAGTCACAGACTAGTCATCTTTATCAAAATAAAAAATTACCGTGTGCTTGAAATCCCCAAAGTTTCCTGCTATATGGTTTAGATCAATGTGGCTACAAGTGGCCACTTGGAGCAAATTGTGCTGTTCACAATAGCAAGATGCATGTAATTTAATCGGAAGTCTCCAGAGCCCATTCACAAAACTGTTTTAAAAGCAAAAAACCTCCACTATATTACAAAAGAATACAGCAAGGTTGTAATAGCACGCGAGCTTTCCTAAATGCCAATTATTTAACTAGAAAAATGTAAAATAACGATTAGTTCAACAACATAGTAAAAAAAATAATCATGCTATATAATGTAATAATAACACTGACACTTCCACCTACCATATCCAGAAAAATAGCAATCATTAGAAAAATGTGCCAGGTCCAAAGACAATGCAGCTGCAGTATACTAGAACTTTGATTTCTTATAAGCATAGCTTTATAAATTATTAGATACTCAGACTGATGTTTTTTTAAAACCAAATAATCTACACTGTTGAAACTATTTCATATTGTGTATCCATCTAATAAACATGAACAATTCTGTATATTTGTATTTAATGCAGAAAAAAGGTATGTGAACAGCGCTCCAAAATATGTGAATAACTGGTGTGAACAATTTGTACCAATCTAAAACCACATAAGGGAAATATACGAAAACACAGTGTTGTTGTGATGAATAGGGTGAAACCAAATGATATGTGCTGAGCATGCTGCAAACAAAATTGGTGCCAAACTTAATTCAATGTGAACAAAAAATGTAGCTCAGAACTCTACGGGGAACGGTATGAAATTCTCCTTGTAGAATGATCTCCAGAAATTGGGGAGTGCAGATTTCATCACCAAAAAATAGAAAAAACAATATGGTGCAATATATTCTAAACTTCATGTAGATTGACAATGGTATTCTCAGAAAGGGGCATTCACATTCTCTCAAAGAAAGATAGGCACTTCCAAAACTGTGGCAATTACACGAAGGGGTTAAAGGAATCCCAGATCCACTCGCAGATTACAAGCTTCTGAATCGTCAGTGTGATGTGTATATGGTGATCTTGGTAAAATAGAGAAATGGACATGGTGCAAACCATACAAAAAGGGGATTTATGTATTAAAAAAAAATACATAAAAATTCACACTTACAAAGTGTCTAAAGTAAAGATGCATAAGTGTACACAATGGGTGGGAAGTGGGGTTACAGTGATCGCACCGCCACTCTGCTTCAGTGTCTCTCACAGTCCGTCTCAGATACTTCCGGGTTCGCGCTTTTCGGTCGTCGGACGGAAGGGTGGAGCAGAGATGGAATCTGTCTCGCGGGAACATTGCAAAGCCAGCCACAGACTCTACGTGTTTCGCTCTATCGACTTCATCAGGAGTCATGGTGATAGCATCTTCAAATCTAGGTGCAAGAAAATATAGGTCTGACACAACTATGGATGGGTGTTTCTGTAAAAGGAGGACATTTTGAACACACTTTTTTAAACCAGACTTTGAACTCCAACTTTATAGTAATCTTAGTGTTTCCGATTAGACTACAACAGTTTAACACATTTACAAGATACAAAGTAAAAACTCCTATTTCTCGTTTAAGGAACATGAACCTACCACAGTGTATCTGGTACTTTTTTATAAAGTGATAGGCGCAAAACAACTAAACAGGTGATCACTGCGAATATAGTGAAGTGATAACACTTTAAATAAAGTTAAAAAAATGAAGGTGCAAGAATCATACACATATACGTGAATAATAGTGATATACCAAATGATGGTAACACAAAAATAATGACATTTCACCCCCTGGTACTTTTTCACATAATACAGTAACATTAATTTAGTGAACATCAGTTGTTTGCCTATATTGTGCTTCTTATTGTATGTAGTGTTTATCTACATAACATCTTTAATTGTGCACATTTTCATGGGGATTGAGTGAGAAATATATAGGATATGAAAAACTATTAGGTCCCTTTTTTCCTGAACTCTGTGTGTGTGTGTGTGTGTGTGTGTGTGTGTGTGTGTGTGTGTGTGTGTGTGTGTGTGTGTGTGTGTGTGTGTGTGTGTGTATCTATATATATATATATATATATATATAGATAGATATATAGATAGATACATACACACACACACACACACATATATATATATATATATATATATATATATATATATATATATACACACACACATACACATACAAACATATATGTGTAATGGTGATATTGTTTATTTTGACTTGAAGTCTTTTTATATATTGTATTTATATTTGCTATTAGCCACTTTTGGCTAATAGGGCTAATGGCCAGTACAGCATTGCAATATATACCTGGCATCTTTGTTAGCATATGGCTAGAGCGAGGCAACATTACTGCCAGCTAGCGCTAGGGGGTCTTATCCCAACGTTAGCTGGCTAATTCCGCGTTAGCCATATGCAAATAAGGGCCCTAACGGCTGTTATTTTGTAATATATTTAGCTTTGTTGATTCCCGTTAAAGTCAGGGAAGCTAACGCCTGTTACCTATTTAGGTAACGTGATGTTAGTTTCCCTGATTTAACAGAGCTTTGTGGATCTACCCCCTAAGAGGTGTTACCTGTATTACCCGACACCTAAATCAAGTGCAAAGAACAAAAAACGTAAAGGGCGCTCCTATATAGTATTCACAAAAATTAATGTGCAATGAGTGCAAATGAATATTCTGTGATAATATAAATAAAATAGTGATAAACACAATCAGTGAATAAAGTGACAACAATTGTGCATATATTGTGGCAACAATAATGTATATAAACGCTGCCGTGAAGTTGTAGATTTATATCAGTTGTATCATTTTATTTATATATTTTTAATAAAGATTTTTGGAGGATGTGGGATGTTCCCCGATCTGTAATTGTATGTGTCCCCATACTGTGTATCCACTTTGACATATTATTTGATGCAATCCCCATGATATATGCACGTATAATCCCACCTGGTATATCCATCTTGATACAGTATTTGTCATTATCCCCATATAAGACACACTGTGTATTGAACATTAGATATATGAACTTAAAATTCCATCTGGGGCATTTATATAGATTTCTCTGTAGTTCACCAGTCAGCTAGTTCCCATTTCCACTGTTTTTAAAAATACAGATGCAGCGGCCATTATTTTAACAAATCACGGCGCTGTTTTCGTGTGCGCTGCTGTACTCCATGCAGCATTAACGCCGCCAATCGCCCCAGGCACACGTGTTTATCGTGGTTGCTTTATTTGAATTTCATGGATTGTGTGCAATTAAATGCAATTAAATGAATGAATTGCAATGTGTACAGTACTTTGCTACTGTGTCAATCTCAGGTGTTTAAAAGCCAGAACACTAAAATGCCATTTTATGGACTAGACTGCACTCACGTCTTAAGGCGGTACGGGTGGAAGTAATCCCGCGCCATGACATGGGTATTCCGAGGTATACAACGCGTGATTTGTTAAAATAATGGCCGCTGCATCTGTAATAATAATACATTTTGAGAGTTTTCAATGTTGACCAATGATGGCGCCGAATGGGGTATTTAAGAACAGAATGGGGTATTTAAGAACAGAAAGCTTATGCCAGCCCATGATTCCTGACATAGCTATCCAAAGTGAAACGCGTCGAGTCGCTGAAGGTGGGTACTGCTGGCTCCCATCTGCCCTCACGGTACAGCCTAGATCCTCCTCTCTCCGGGACCGGTTTTGTATCACAACCGGAAGTGACGCGACGGAGAGATTCCTGACGGAGGCAGCAGGGAGAGCTCCGCATCAGAGACGCCGTTTTTATGTGCCGTGTTATATGTGACACAATGTAAGTGTACATTCTATATTTTAATATATATATAAAGTTTAGACCTTTATCTGGATTGCACTATGTTGGCTTTCTCGTTTTATTAACTCCTGCATTGTCATTGCTATCACAACGTCCACACCACACGAGATTGGGGATCACCTTATATCCATCTGAGCCAAGATTGTATGGGACCCCCACCATCTACGGAGTCATTTGCCACAGTTTTGGATATGTTTGATTGATTCTGGAAGAATGTGAGTTCCCACTTCAGAGGTCCCCTATCACCCCATCACTCTTATTTTATAAGGACATATTGCACTATGACGTGTTTCTATGTTTTTTTCCGATAACGTTGATACTTGCGCTCCCCTACCTTTGAAAAACCTAAATCAAGTGGCTGATTTCTTTAGAGATGAGGCATTGCAGAAGACGGGGCACGTTGAATCAATATTATATAGAAGCATATTTTTTTCAAACCCTCCCAGTGTTTACTGGTCAATGAAAGTCATTTTTAAGCTTAGCTTTCAAACAGGCGTCACAAAACGACCACATTTTATAGGTCCTGCAGACTTTTATTCTAAGAGCCTAAAACATTAAATATTTGCAGAGCAGAGGGGGTGTGGGGGGGGGGGGGTCTAAATGGAAAACAGGGGCAGCCATGCTCTGGTAGATTCCGAGGTCTGGACGTAAGTTTGAGAAAGGTAGTATGGGAATAGGGCTTTAAACATGTTACATATTGACTGTATGTAAAAGCATATCTGTTTCTTTGTATAGATACACAGGCATTGTCATTTTTTTCCTTTTCCAGGAACTGTGCGATTTTCAACACTTTGTGGGATCCCGTCCACCATATGATATTGTGGTTGACGGACTGAACTTGGCCAACATCTGCTCTAAGGGCATCCGCTCCCAAACTGTAAGTGTTAATGACCTTGGCCCTTTCATGTACTGTATCCCATTCACTAACATTCCCGTTGCAAGAGAGATGAAAAAGAAACATAGTACAAGATTTATAACTGAGGTTCTTTTTGAGTGTTTGGTGCTGTTAATTATTATTGAAGTACTGTAGGGGTGTGGGGTACTGTAGGTTGAAACATGTTCACATTGAAGGAGCTGTGTATTAAGGATTGAGGTATTTTTAGATGTGGGTATTTGTCGGTGTGGGGCGGGGGGGAGACAGGTCAAGATTAGGTCTATATTCTTTCTTTTCTTTCTTTTTTTTTTAAAATACTCATTTTATTGATTTTCTAACATATTTCGTAAACATACAGCAATGAGTTCACACAATGAGGGGTGAGTGCATGGGGGAGGGATGTACAGAAATAGAAAATTAGGTTGAAGGGGTGGATGGGGGGGGTGCGGGGGATTCCAGGAATTCTCATCTCAGATCAATGGTATAATTACATTGGTATGAATTAACAAAGATAAATATAACATTTTCATAGGTGCAAATTACGTTTCAAAGCCAGGTAAGACAGCATCTGGACCACACTGTTCCGGGGGGTTGTAAGGGCCCTAGTACCTCTGGCAGGTTTTGATTCAATGTACTTGTGGCCATCAGCTGCCCCTTATATAGAAGAGGTGGCACGAACAGGTGCTATTGAACTTTGGAGATTTAAAGCAAAACTGAGGAATCGTCTAGGGTTTAGGCAGCTGAGCCTCCGATGCTGTGGTGTATAAGCCATGGCAGCCACACCCTTTGGGACTTGGAACAGGAATCCCTAAAAATAACTTGTAATTCTCACCATTTGGAGGATTCACAATATTTTGTTTTTAATCCCATAGAGGATAGCTTCTTTCAGTGTAGGGCTATGGCGCATCTGGTCACCGTCACTATGTTCAAGATGATCTTATTTACGTGTTGATTATAGTCCTGGCAGGGCATGTTTAGTAGGCATAACCACAGGTTTAGTCTCCATGTGAAACATAGTACATTTTTAACCAACCTGTGCACTTTGATCCAGACTAGAGATACCTTAGGGCACGATCACCACATGTATAGGAAGTCCGTCCGATGCCCGCATCCCCTGGGGCACATAGGGAGGTCCCGGGGAAAATCCCCGAGAGCCGCACTGGGGTTAAGTACCATCAGTATAGTCTTCAGGAAACAATTTCAGTGCACCTCAGATAAGAAAGATGAAGAAAAAAAGTTTTTAAAAAAAATAGTTAAGTACGTTAAAAAAAAACCCATTCAAACAACTTCCAGTGGTAAAATATGCACTTACATTAAAGTGCCTGGACTCAGGCACTCAAGATATCTTTGCTCCTTCTTTCCCACAGCAGTAAACGGGAAAAATGGAGCCTCTTCTTTAAATTTCGATTTTATAAAGATCAGGGTATAACTCACATATATGCAGAGTATACATAGACAAAAAAGGGAACCAGTTCATGTGCTCCCCTCCGGTGCCCGCGACTCTCCTCGCCATTCCAGACTGCGTCTGACATAACTTCCGGTTACCTGGGTGTCGCACTGTAACCGGTCCACCGTCACCCTACGCGTTTCTTAAGGTAGTTCCTACTTCCTCAGGGGTATGTATGTTGCATCACCTCCTAATATACCCCTCTCTATACCTGCTCTCAATTAACTTTATTCAATAATATACAAAACGTAGTGCTTGGGATACATTGAAAGATATATAAATGCATGGATACTTCTGTTCTAAAATACATATCATCTAAAACATCAAGGAAGGGATTAGGGAGTGATCAACTAAACCATACTAATTGTGTAATGAAAAAATAATACATTTTAATTGATAATAGTAAAGGTAGGTGCAACTGTGAACTACAGTGAATCAGAGAAAGGTGAGGGGTACAGTGGCCTGTACTCCAAAGGAAATTCACTTAAATGCACACTACCTATGTTTAAAATTTAACCTTTAATATCAAGTACTTAAAACATATATTACCAAAGAAAATGTGATAACTATTAAAAATAAATTAAATAAAGTAACTCGTGCAGCTGAGACAGCCTCTGATATCTAAATACTCCAATATATCATTGAAACTGGAGAGTGAAAGGCTGCTAAAGGTGCACACAGCCAGAGTGAGCAAATAAGCCCAACACTTCACTAGTTAGCCTAGTAGAATAGTGAATATAGTAGTGGCCGTTGATATCATATCATATATCTTAATGTGGGCAGTATAACCAACTATATAGGTCCAGACCACTCCTGGGATCATTACCCAGCCACTACACTAATTTTTATATATGGCTAATCTATAGTGAACGGCTGACAGACACTGTATTAAAATAGCCCCATGAAAGGGGCTGACATCATCAACACGCGTCCAACGCGCGTTTCCCTCCTATTACGGAGCTTCCTCAGGGACAAAATATATGTTTTAAGTATATGATATTAAAGGTTACATTTTAAACATAGGTAGTGTGCATTTAAGTGAATTACCTTTGGAGTACAGATCTCTGTACCCCTCACCTTTCTCTCATCTAAAACATCAACTTTAATACTATAACAGATTTAGAACATACCTTAATGTACATAGATCAACCGTTGAGACATTATTTGGTGCTTTTATACTTCTATATTGAATTGAGGATTCAAATCCTCCCTTTTATATTAAGCCCTTAAACTTGATAATGGCAAAAAATTGCAAAAACTTAATGTTTTAATTTTCTGAGATCAAATTTTAAGAAACTTTTTGGTGTATATACACTTCTATATCTAATAAGCCCTTATATTTGATAATGGCAATTTTTTTTTGCTGGTTTAACGGTCTGAGAAAAGGGTATTCTTTCAAAAAGGGAACAGCTTGAGATATTGATAGAATATCAAGGCATTCCCTTCTAGGTATTACAGTTAATGATATTATGTTCGAAAACAACCCAAATCTATATTGATATTTAATGCTATGGGGATTAATGTTTTTAATTTGAATATCCACATTGTTTCTTTTTGAGAAATTTTCGGAACTAAATCACCTACTCTTATTCCTAATTCTATTTTGTCAATTCCCATAAAGGTTAGACCATCTAAAGTACCGTTTTTCCTGTTTACTGCTGTGGGAAAGAAGGAGCAAAGATACCTTTGAGTGCCTGAGTTCAGGCACTTTAGTGTAAGTGCATATCTTACCACTGGAAGTTGTTTGAAGGTTTTTTTTTTTTAAGTGCTTCACTATTTTTAATTTTTAATTTTTTTCTCTTTTTTTCTTCATCTTTCTTATCTGAGGTGCGCTGAACTTTATTATTTATTTATTATTATTTTGTATGTAGTTTAGACTTTATAATAATGTTTTGTTAGCGCATCCTAGTTTGATTAATTGGACCATTCCTCGGGGTCCAATTCTCTATCCAGATCCCATTCCCACTCGTGTATAAACATGCTGGTCTCCTGTGTGCAGATGAGAAAAACAGATGAGTAAAACTGGGACGTCATCTTTGACTGGTTAGGGGAGTTGAGACAAAGCTCCTCAAACATCACAAGGGTCCAGATGGGTTCCGGGGCTCAAGAGTTAAATAACAGAAAGAAAAATATATTATTTTGTAATTCTTTGTGAGGTATTCCCTTCCAGCCCACAATAATGTCTTGATTGTATTGAGTGGTTGTAAATGCATCGGCTAATAGTATGGAGATAGCGTTATTCCTGATACACTCTCCCTGAGTGCAGCACTCCCAGGTTAAATGTGTGACGTGAAGTGTTCTCCTAAGCCTTTAAAGGTAACACATACCAATCCCCCTTTCCTTAATACAAATCCACAATTGGGAGAGGAAACTCACCGTTCTGCTTGTGTGTCCCACTGCAGCTGGGGGGTGGTTGTTATCCTCAGGTGTGCGGTCCGCCAAAAATGCACAGAAATAGGTAAAAGGGACTCCAAAAAATGACAAGTTTATTTTTGATCATAAAAATGAGGTAAAACGGGCCAACGTGTTTTGCGCAGCAAGCGCTTTGTCATGGTCCTTGTTCACACAACCCTCAACTCGGGGTATTTCAATGTGCCGCGAACCCAGAAGTGAGTTGGAATGTGCACTGTCAGAGCAGGCTAAACCAATCAGATGCCGGTTCATACGCCCACCCAAATACCAACAATTAGCTTAACTCATAGACAGACATTTTAACATTTTTAGAAGATTTTGATTCACAAAATCAATCTCTCCAATCATCCCGTGTGCTGGAGGTCTAATCCTCAAGTCTTGTGGATTGTTTTTAATTTGTAGTAACAGACAGTTGCAAAGGAAAGTATGCACCAAATATCACTATGAAGTTTGCAATATTGTGATTTCACTTACTTTGAAACCTTGAAACTGTTGCAACCTGCCCGTTCCTTTTTTTTTTCTAAATGTCTGTATATGAGCTAATTGTTGATATTTGGGTGGGCGTATGAACCGGCATCTGATTGGTTTAGCCTGCTCTGAAGGTGCGCAATCCAACTCACTTCCGAATTCACGGCACATTTAAATGTGTGTGAACAGGGACCATGACAGAGCGCTTGCTGCGTGAAACATGTTGGCCTCTTCTACCTCATTTTTATGATCAAATAAATTTGTCATTTTTTGGGGGTCACCCTCTAGACCTTGTTTATTGCTCTGGTGGTGCGACGCAACCTTCTACCTACTTCAAACACAATAAGGCTAGGACAGGGGTTAGGAGTGCACACGAAACCTCGCAACTGTAAGCAGTGAAAGATTTCTCCACTGTCCAAGTCATGTTCGGCAGATAGAGGCTCAAACGATTTATGACCATTGCTCGTTATTAGATCTCTCAACCTAACCAGACCTGTAGACGCCTATTCTTTGAAAATGTGCACATTATGGCCCAGGGGGAACTCTTTGGACAGCTGAAACTTTTCTCTGACCTGGTCCCACATTTAGAGGGAATGTTTTATTGGGGGGGATGGGGGTCCTAAGCTTTTCTCTTACTACTTTGGGATACCAGATAACTGAATTAATTTCATACAGATGTAAGAGAACCATCACCCATTTTAAGTGTGCAGTCGGCATAGCACGCCACCAACTGTCCTAACTGAGCTGCGCTATAGTATGAGTATACACATGGAAGGCCATGATAATGTGACATCAGATGACCCGACTGTGTCATTTGATGCCAGAACCGAGCAGGGGTGGGGGGCGCAAGCAGAGGGGGAGAGCAGACAAGGGGGCGCAAGCAGAGGGGGAGAGCAGACAAGGGGGCGCAAGCAGAGGGGGAGAGCAGACAAGGGGGCGCAGACTGAAAAATTTGCACACCACCGGTATAGAGTGTGTTAGATGGCTAGGTGCTTTCAAATGATTTGAACTCCAGCATATGTTGCAAGGTGAGACTGTATCTGAACGCACAGTGCTTTTAACATGCTTTGTGTACGGAGTTTCCGAGCTGTGGTTTATTAGTAAGATAAACTTTGTTGCTTTAGTAACAGACTGTGGTTCAGCAGCATTCCTTAATTATGTGTGTCGGCTTGTAGACTTTCTTTTGTTTCTGAGCGTTCGGAATGGCATGGGGAAGAATACACACTACTACTGACGCGCAAGAAATCCTCCCACACACGTGCATCCTTTGAAGGGAATCCTCGCACGCAAACATTTAGTGACGCACTGTTTCACGTTCCCAGAAACATGTACACACCAATACTGTAGATATATTTATGCGTGTAGCGTATCTTAGTGTGCTTGTTTGTGCATGTGTATGAATGTTACAGCTTTTAACGTATTACTTCGCTTACGAGTGACATTTCTGACTTTCTAGGATTCCATCAAAGTTTTGGAAGTGGAAAATCATTATTTTATATATTTTTTGGTGTTACATTTTAATTATAGGGTGTGCAGGTGCTGGGCCTTGTTGGTTGGGTTGGCAGTTATTGCCTGCAGAGGTGGCATGGACAGAAAGTTGGTTGGAAGCCAATAACAATTGGCTCAATGGTAGACAGCTGCCTGGTGGCCATCTTGACTGATGCATCCATTTTTGAAGTGAAACTTCTTTGCTGGCACCTTCCATAAACCAAAATCTCGAGGACTAAAACAGCTTCATGGAGACGAAAATCCATTACTACCAGGCGTGTGTGCGCTAGTGTGCGCTCCTACACACCCACTGGCTAAAACTTGTAACCACATTAAAACCCCCCTTGCAGAGGCAAAAATGATCAGGCGTGTACACGCCTCCCCCGTCCCCCATTCCAGCCTGACAAATCACAAACCACCGAAACTCAACGGCTTGCCTGACAATGCACACACCACTAAACCTGAACTGCTTGGACACGCACAAACGCTCAGGCATGTTCACGAGCGTGCGCACACCTTGCCTGCACCCCTCATCTCCGACAATTCACATGCCACTGTCACCCAACTGCTGATACCACCACTTCTCCCCCAGTACCCACAATACACACCAGCACACCTCCCTCACCCGGCGCATAATAGCAACGGCTCTTGCTGTCCTCCACCCTCCTTTGCCTTTCTTCGCCTGCTAGTCTCTGGGCATAGTGAGCGTGACAACACTCACGAGTAAGCTAAGCACTGATTGCACCACGCCGCCTGAAGATGTGCAGAAGCACACACATCAGCTCGCACGGAACAAACGAAGGGCCAGGTTGGGTAGAGCATAAACCCGAGGAGGTACTAGGATCAGCGCCACACACACACACACACACACAAATTAAGGAAACACACATGTTCTTTCATTCGTTTGTACATACAGTATATAAGTGGAAATATGTATTAAGCAGAATTATCTTAGCATTAAGAGGATGCACTGCTGTATAGACGCTTTATTAAGAATACGGAATATGGCTTGACTTCTGAACCTTGCTATTTTACAGTCCTACATATAAAACAAATACAAAACGGGTGTGTGCCAAGCACCCACATTCTAAGGCTTTGCCTATAGTGCCGCCGATGGCGACGGGTGACGTCGGCGGCATTGCGGGATTCCCGCAATTTGATTTGTTAAAGGGTCGTCACGTGACGAGACGGCCCTTGAAAAATCACATTTTGCCGGCGGCGGGTTTTGGCGATGGCAACGTCGCTCCGTCGCTTGCCACCGTCCCGTGCACTATAAGCGCACGCGGCGGTGGCGGCAATGCTTTTGTTTTCGGGCGAATTCGCATCGCCGGCACTATAAGAGCAGCCTAAGTGAAACTCCTTTGTGTTTTGTCACTGAAATTGTATTTTGATTTTGATGTTTTTGATGGAATGAAAGACTTTTGTATGAAAGACGTTTAGTATAATTACAATTTAAATGACAAAACACAAAAGTTTCATTTGAAATGTGCATGCTCACACCACGCACCCTTTTTTTTAACAGAAACTACCTGTGGGGTGTGGGAGCTTCCTGGTGTGTGTCCCCCAATCGCCTCTATCAAATGATCCCCCAAAATGTGGGAGAGTTAGCAGCTTTTTGACTAGTTCCGCCCAATTGAAGTGCATGGCTGTATGTCAGAGTGATTATGATACATTGGTATGGTGCAGAATAGAAACAAACACGTTTACTTATTTGAAACTGCTATAAAAAAAAATAACCCTTCCCCTGGCTCTTACCTTGTAGGTTCTCCTGCTATTTGCATCCCTAGTTCCCAGCATCACTGGGATAATAACACAGCCCCAGCCATGAAGTAACAACACAGCTGCATCTCTCTCTGTATTGATTCTCATGGGTAATTTAAGCAGTTCGGATTTGCAAAAAAAAGGAATTTATTGTAGCCAGAACAAAGGCGAGGTTTTGGCTGTCAGGTGGCTTCCTCAAAAATACTGGACACAATGGTGAAAGGTGCGACGCGCTCGAGACGCATACACAACTCTCCGCTCCATGCTGTTTCCTTCTCTTCTTGGCCTAGGGTCTTGACACCTCCTTCTGATTGGCTGCATTACCCAGCAGCAGCCAGTCAGGATGAAGGAAGTTGCCCAGCCACCTATCAACAGCCCCGCTCTCTCCCTGCTCGGGGAAATCCCACGGCCCCAAAGCCGGTCAGGTTACTATGTCCAGAGAGGTAATACCAGACACAAACACGTCCAGTATTACCTCTCATTTTTTACTGGACAGTGTCCAAATACAGGACAGTCTGGTTCAATACTGGACACCTGGCAACCCTAGGCAGTGCCGCTTAAGCCATATGCTTGAGAAAGGTGGAACTAACAGCTGAAACCTCGCTTTTCTTCTGGCTACAATAAATACTTGCTTTTTTTTTGTAAATCCAAACTGCTTAAGTTATTTATTTATAAAATATTTTACCAGGAAGTAATACATTGAGAGATACCTCTCGTTTTCAAGTATGCCCTGGACATAGTGTTAAAATGACAAATAGTACATGGTTACAAATAGTTACATAAGTGAACAGGGTATACATTGTATACAAGACATAGCATGCTCAGTTAGAGATAATATATATTATAGGCGTATGTAACAGTTACAGACCAGATTCCAATGTGAGACAGCTTTAGATTTGAAAGAACTTAAACTGTTGGTGGCTGTGAGAGTCTCCGGTAGATTGTTCCAGTTGCCTTCTCGTCTTGGAATCTGCTACAGAACGCAGCAGGTCTTCCCACGGACTAAGGGCACCGGCCTAAGCATCAGTTTGTATTTACGTTTTTGATGTTGGTGTGCAACACTGCTATTACTATTTTTTTCTCATGGGTAACGACATTTTTTCTATGGCTCACCTAAAAGGGAAGGGGATCTCCAAAGAGGTAAACCATTTCCTCCATAAGCAATAATGGTTTCATATACAACATGAGTTTTAAGCAGACAGGAAGTGGGGAGGACGTGGGTGGCTGGAGGGAAACGGAGTGCACCACGTTTTGCATTTGAGCCATTCACCCTGTAAGAGATGTGTTGGGTGCAATTATATCTTGGCTTTATTGAGCCTGGTCCTTTGTCCAGGCAAAACATACAAAAACAACATAATAACAAACCCCTATGCCTTTGTAAGGGCTAACTTACTTCCCCCAGATCCTATCTGCAGGACTGGAGGGATATTCAAAATTACCAGCCTATCACCCCAAAGTCTCAGGAGGTACTTAAGCAGGTGGCCCTCCATGTCAGTCTGGCAGGTTCCTGTGTCCTCTGTGTCCAGGAAATATAGGTCTCTGGGTGTGTGGATGTCTTGATCTCAGTACACCTTTGTGCTCAAGACAGTGTCTGTGTGCAGACTTCTCTGCTCTCCTTCTGTCAGCCCAAATGTGAGCTAAGGAATCTCTCTCCTGTGTCTCACATGAGGCTTTTTACAGAACTTGCAATTAACTATATCTCTGCTGGAATCTTAGAGCTCTGAGGCTGCTTTATTTAAACAGGAATATGTCCCTTTTATACTCTCCCAAACTTTTTTGGGGATGCATTGCACCTTAATTTTTTGCTGCCATGGGGGACTGCAACGCATTGCTTTCCTATCTGATCTTTGGATTGTTTTGACATAACCAACTGTCTTCCATTCCCTTTTATGGCTATGTCAGCCTTTCAGATTCAGACACACAGGGTGGAACATTAACTTTTTGAATGATTTTTAGAAGAAGAAAACCGTAAAAGAAATGTTGCAATGGATTTAGGGTTAGGGTAGAATGATGAACATTCTGGGAGCATTCTGAATTCTGCTAAGCTCATATCATATGACTGTAGCCATGCCATCTATGGCTACTAATCTACTTTTCGTCCTGGCAGTAAGTCCTGGTACAAGCAGGCCTTACCAGTAGATATCACGGGGGTTTCCCCCTCCTTGGTGCTGCACTTGAGTGGGAGGCAGTGACATCAGGCCTGAGCATGTCCAATCATGGAGTAGACCTGGTGCCCTCCTCCTAGCTGTACTTAAGTGCAGTACCACCCAAATTGATTAGTGCCTCTACCCACTTGAGAGGGACAGGTCACACAGCCAAGAGCCTGACTATTGGGCCTTCTCTGGTCCTCTTCCCTCTGGGGGAGAGTGCCCTTGGCCTGTAGTGAAGGTCCAGGGACCATCCTTCAGTGAGTAGCTGACAGTTTGCTGTATTGGGCAGAACCCTGCCTCTTCCCTCTGGGGGAGAGTGAGTGTGTGTCGTACCTCTGTCCCTGCTAGAGGGGCAGGGAAGAGCTGGGACTGCTGCGGGTGCCCTTGGCCTGTGGTCCAGGGACCATCCTTCAGTGAGTAGCTGACAGTTTGCTGCATTGGGAAGAACCCTGCAATGCTGCACAGAGTGAGACATAACCCGTTCCTGTTTGCATATACCTCCTACCTGGTGTGTGATCTTACTGGGAGGAGAGGGAATAATTCTACCGTGGGAGATCGCCTCCATTCTTCTTGGAGTCTACGGCAGATGGAGGCGCTGCACTGCTAAAGATATGTGGGTAATGTACCCTGGAAACCTGATCCTGTGTCCCCCACTACCATCGGTGGACAGCTCAGCCCTCCTGTTACCAGCATGCACCACAGACGTAGTAATGGCCACAATCGCCTACCGGGTGGGGAAACAGCGTTAGGCCCGTAATATAGTGGGCACGCACGGCACTTATAGTTGGCTGTGGATAGCCAGCCGTCCTATGCTAGAGCCGCACGCGCGTACGGCAGTGAGCGTGGTGCCGGCCGACAGGGGGAAGATTGCGAAAAGTATGTTTTCGCGCCTCTACCGCTGCTGTAATGTGTGTGTGTGTGTGTGTGTGTGTGTGTGTGTGTGTGTGTGTGTGTGTGTGTGTGTGTGTGTGTGTGTGTGTGTGTGTGTGTGTGTGTGTAGGTATGTGTGTGTGTGTGCACAATGTTAATAAATAATTTATTCTTACACAACGTGTCTTTTTTTTAATTTAAAAAATATATAATAAATTAATAACACACACACACACATATTTACACACAGACCACTGCAAACCTGTCGCTCCCGGCAGCACGGACCGCACACACAAAAAGTGTGTGTCACGTGCATGCGCGTTCGCACAGGCGCGCGCGTCCGCACCTACTATAGAACAAGCCTTACATGACATAGAAGAGATTTTTGATACTCTGCTGGAAGGGACGTGCAAAATTGCTCTGGCAAAACGTTATCTACGTTAGGATTATTTTATTTTGATTTACTGAGAAGAAGTAAATGAATGCGCATGTCGGGCTACTCTCATTGTTTGAACATACAGGTACAAAGGGCAAATGAGTTGCACTGTAATATTAAAAGGACTCTAAGCTAGTAACCAAACCTTCAAATCATGAATGTATTTTGGTGGTTACTGTCCGTTAAACCTGATTATGAAATAAAATATTTTTGGAAAAATACAAGGATGTTTGCAGTGGAAGTTTACAAGGTCAGACTCTTACCAAACTCTAGTCTTCCCAGCTATAGCTTCATAATACAGAAATAACACAATGTGTAAAGCAGAGATGTGATGATTCACGGTTGCGTGCTTGCAGCTGTGATCTGATGAAACAATGTGATCCTGTGCAGAGTCTGTGTGTTCTTATTAGGAAGAAAAGGAGGAGCTTGTGCTTTGGATTTGATTCTGACGATTGTGTAAGAATGTCTATCGTTGCAGGGCGTGCCAATTTGAACACTTTTCAAAGGATCCAGTCACTGTATGTAAACATTGTCACCATGGCAACTCCACATTGCCGAGGCCTTCTCTACACGACTTCATGTATTTGGGGAATTCCCATGTAACCCATACAGACAAATAATCGAAAAGTCCGTGTTTAAAGCACAGCAATTTTCTCATTAATCTCTGACAAATGTAACAACCTTGCTACCCTAGTTTTCTTTCATTTGATACAGATCGTTATCATTTTGCACTGTCAATGTCCCAATAGGAAAGAAAGAAAGAAAGAAAAAAACTGCGACACGCCACCAGTCAAATAACAAGGAAGGGGGTGAAATAAGAACGTTTTATTGGGCCAACAGCAATAAGACCAAGACCGACATGTTTCGTGCTGGCTGCGCTTTAACAGGGACCTCGATAAAGCACAGCCAGCACGAAATTTGTCGGTCTTGGTCTTATTGCAATGTTATACAAAGAATACTAAAAAATTACGCAGAAATGAAGCGAAGAAAACATGCTGAAATAAAAGAAACGTTTTATATTAAACACACATTTAACACGTTTCTTTTATTTCAGCTTGTTTTCCTCGCTTCATTTCTGCGTAATTTTTTAGTATTCTTTGTATAAAATTGCTTGTATATTTGAAAGATGTATATGTATTATTTGTTGCTTCAAAATGGCTGTAATTATGCTAACAGATGTGTTGTCGCCCTCGACTCGGATGGGCACATCCCCACTGTCTGCCCAATCCGTGAGAATGAGTGGGTATTTATTTCACATGAGCTCCTTGCACTAATTACTCCCTGACGAAGTAGTGTTTTTAGCTATGAAATGCGTAGGAGGTTGTTATTGACGTTATTTGCTGCTCTACTCACTTCTATTACCCTTCCTGTAGCCGTGCGGCCATATCTACGGGGACTGTTTCTGTCACGAGCGCTCCTAATCTGTGGCGCCGATGCAGTGACGTCACTATCCGTTGCCGTGCAGTACCAGCACTTTAGTTTGGGCTGAAGTTGAGCATTTCCTGACTGTTTCATAGAACGGGACTGTTACCTATAGCTGCCCCATAGATCTGCCTAAACGTACTCCACCGGGTCATGTCCATGATGGGATAAAAAGGTTGCACCATGTTTCTTACCTTTGATTTAACTGTGAATTTAAAAAAATGCCACAGTGGGTCAAAGCACACCTAGTAATTGGAGCCCACCTCCAATCTCACATTGCAAATACGTGACCAAGTTGCAACTAATGAAACTCGGACAACCTTAGGAAAATGTATTAAGGCAATATTGTGGGAAAATAATGTTTTCATCTTGCAGCTCTGTGCATCATATCAAGTCCATTTTGGCCCTTCATCAGCTTGCGATTTGGGGAGTTATGGAGGAGTCACACGAAGCACAAATGTAAGAAACTGTTTCATACATTTGATGCTACTGTGCTCCAAGAAATGGTGCAATGTGTTAAAAACACATTTACTCCGCTGTAAAATTTCCTTGGTACATGGCCCCCCATTGGGTTAGCTGCTGGCCTTAACCTCTCTGACAAGCTAAAACTTTTTCTCCGAAATGTTGACATGTGCAATTTAAACACTGTATAATGCTTTGGACACTGGGTAAGAATGGGAGACCTCTGTGACACAGGATGCTTTCTTAAGGTTTTTTTTGCACTAGAGATTGCGGAAACTTTGAATTGCAGTCTTTAAATATTGAAGAAGAAGAAGAAAATTCCCCTCAAATTCGTTTCCTTGCCTCGATCAGCCTCAAAGGGCTGATAATGTCGCCGAAATAGTTTTAGCATTAAGTGAATCTAGCGATTCTATAGAATTGATTAAATGTACCTATTAAGCAAAATTGCAATGCACATTGATTTATACCCCTTCCGAGCCTGACGTTCCCGCCACCTCGTGGCCATGGACCCTCTGGCACTGACAGATCACATAGCCCCTTCTGGGTTTTAGGTGCTGGACTGGAATTGAAGGGAAACGGAAGGGTCCTGTCCCCCCCTCCCCTGCAGTGTAGTTCTCAATCGGCGCAATCGCAAATGGCCATGACGTACAGCATACTGCATGACTGTTTCTGGGGTGGCACTTTACATGACCTGCACTGTACGTTATTAGTGCGCTGAAGGGGATGTTTGACAAATCGCTTGCGGACTCTGACAAGGGCGCACGTTTTCTTGCACTTTAACTGGCACATTTTAACTGGTTCGCAACCTTGGGAGTAAGTTTTGCACATTTCTATCACTTTTGACAAAATATTTCAAATGAATAGACGTACCAAATGTAGCCACAAGGTGTAGTGTTTTTGCTTAAAAATGTAATACTCGTGAAGAAGAGTATCCTATCCTGTTGATCGTGGGAATTTATCCTGTTGATGGGGGAATGTGATGTACTAAAAAAATTCCCACTGAGATGTTTGTTGTCTGATTGACGTTTTGCATTCCCTGCTGAAGGAAGATTGCATTGCTATGGAATTTCAGAAACTTCAGGGTATTGAACTAATGCCCGGACAAAAGGTTATGTGGCTTTTTGGAAACATATGAAATGAATAAAAAGAAAGTTAAGGGAGTTAAAATGACTCAAACAAAAATAATAATAATGACTTAATCTATTAAAGAGACAGTCCCATGATGTGGCCTGTGAAAAATGAATATGTTTTTACTGGCTCACTTGAAATGTGTTCTTCACATATGCTTCTTGCACTGCATCTTTATCTGTTTGGCTAGTATTGCCATTGTAATTGTTGTACCAACAAAGAGTAAAAGGGAAAGATGGAGAGTTAAAATATATCGGTAGAGTCCTATCACAACAGAAATGATATAAAGATTGTAAAACCCTTTAAAAGCATTTTGGTTAAAAAGGAAATAGAACATGTTAAAAAGGCAATCCCATTCTTTCCAACCAATTTTATTTTACACTATTCAAACCTGGGGGCCCCCTTGAGCTAGCTTCGGGAACCCCTGGATTCATCAGTCTTCAGCAGTATAGTTACTGGTGTTTCTGTCGGGCTTTTAAGTGGCTTTCCAATAGAAAGCCTCCTTCAATTACATTGGGTCTTCCTATTGTCCCGAGATTTGGCGGCTATTTTGTTTACCCTAGCGCCGGAGTTGTCAACTCCAGTCCTAAAGACCCCCCAACAAATCATGTTTTCAGGAGATCCCTGCTCAGTCTTCAACTGAGCCACTGATTGAGAACCTGAGCTCAATCATGGATATCCTTCAAACCTTACCTGTTGGGGGGGGTCTTGAAAACTGGAGTTGAGACCCACTGCCCTGGCTGGAGGTTTAAATACTTTGGGAACCGAGGGTCCCCTTGGAGCTAAAAAAAAAAATAGCACAGTTCGAATCCTGTAAAAATGTTTAATTAAAAAGCAACTGGAAAAAATGAAAACAAGATAACCTATGCTTGGCTAAATGTTCTTCTAGAAGGTGCCAGCACCTACTTTTAGCTCGCTGCCAATCACTTTGGTCCTACGTGTGCCCTACTTAAACACTAGAGGTATGAGGAGTTAACTGCAGACCTGTGTGTTGCTTGCAGGACTGTCTGATGCTGCAGTGACCAAAGCCAAAACAGAGACTGTTTGGAAAAATGGAAACGGAGTAAAACACTGTTTATTTCATTCTATCCCTCCCCCCCCTCAAATTGAAATGAGGTTAAACATAATATTATAGTTTGTGTTGTAGTAGTTTACGGCTACGTGGCTACGTTTTAATTATTTCCCCAAAACTTTATTTTCACCTGTTTATTATTTTACTGGCCCTATTGTGTGGTAGGGCTATTTTAAGTTTGCAGGAAGGTGGATTTTCAGCAACTGATATCACCATAATGCAACTATTGAAATGAAAAAGGTTGGTAGTTGCCAAAGACAGCAGCAAAGCACTTCACAATGGTAAAAAGAAATGGAACATTGTTGAGTAAATTGCTGCTTTAACCAGGTGGGATTGATCATATTTTAGAATAATATAAACAAATTCTCCAACAAAATGCAAGCAATCTAATGTTTACTTTCAGTAAATTATATACTACGGGTGGGAACATTCATTGGTGTTTCGGTTTAAAAACTTTTTCGTGTTTTTGATTTGCAAACATTATTGGGCAGTGGATCAGCATTTTGGGCAACCTTTTTCAAACTTTAAAAAAAAATCTAAATAAAACCAGGGTAAGTTTTTTTTTTTCAGGTTTTGGCTCAAATTTCGCTCAGGTTCGAAAGTTTGTTGCAAAGTTCGACCTTCAGTACACACTTCAAAGTTTGAAACCCACGAACCTTCCCAACCATATTATATACACCGCGTTTCAAGAATAGTCTGTTTGTATACACGGGAATATTTGCCTTTGTGAATTCTATTATTCCTAAGAAATGTATTTCCCAAATGTTCTTTATGCAAAAATCGACATACTTTAAACCATCTAATTCACTGCACCTTCTTCAGTTATGCATGCAGCATTTTAACAGTTTGGATTTTTTTCAAAGTCTTTGGTTTTGGCTGCTTCCTCAAATGAAATGAGATGTGAAATTGACTCGAGCATTTTACATTTGAAACCAGCTGCACCAAAAAAAACCCCATCCCTTCAGATGTTCAAAAAGTCCCGTGAATAATAGGAGCCGTTCTAGCTGGTTTATTTCTGGGATAATGAAATTCCCCTATTTAACCAGAACATTTTCTTTGCTCTGGCAGTCAGCAAGACTTGCTTTTTCTGCGGTAGACTTTTTAAGAATGAAACGGAAGCCCCAGCCCCCTTACTGACATACATTGGAGTTGCATTAACATGAATGCAGTCGGGTAATAAAAACACACTTTCTGCTTCTAATTTTTCCTTTTTTTTTAAACGATTTTTTGATCATTTAGGATTTGTTCAATTGCTTTGCAAATTTAGAAAACGTGTGCAAAAAAGAGGGGGAATGGGACTTTCATATATATTAGACAGCAGAAGCATTACAACAAGAACCACACACAAATGCTGGTTTTAGATTTATTTCCCCATTTAAAAATAATGTAAAATTGAATTTCTTGTCTCAACACCATTAGTATTATGGTAGAAAGTGACACAAATGTTATGCAAATCCAAGCAGTATGTGATGCCTTGCCACAACATAAAGTTAAATTATATAATCACTGCAGAAAGCACAAAATGTTTTGTTAAAATGCATATTTAAAATCTCTAGAAGAGAATAAGGCTACGCTTATAGCTTATATAGCGACGGTGATATCAGGCTGCGGTTGCTGGAAAAATCCAATTGAGATGACTTCCAGCGATCGCGACCTAGCTGTCGCTCCGTCGCGTCGCGTTTACTATAAGCGCATGCAACGGTGGCAATGCATTTGTTTTGACGCGACGTCGCTGTCGCCGGCACTATAAGCGCAGCCTAAAGCTGCCATAGATGATGTGTGATCAGTCCAATACGGCACTCGGCAGCTTAAACAGCAGCAGTCTGATTACATGTGTAGCACCTATTCCCCCCTGCCACGGAAGATCGGGCCACTACATGGGTGTTTTCCCTGGGTTCTGTAGCTCACCTGCTAGTTCAGGTCTGAGTGGCTCCGCAGTTGTAGTTTGGGAGTGGCAACAGGGTAGTCTTTCTCTCGGCTCTTACTGTGCAGCGCCTCCATCCTATGAGGATCCTGCTGCATGCAGGATGGTCCCCACAGTACTCTGTTGTAAGGCCTCGTTCAGGGTGCCAGAGGCAGGAGTTGGAGGGAGGGCGTTCGGGAGGGAGGGCGGCAGTCTGCTGGGCGATGTCTGTTCATTCCCAGCAGACGTTTTCAGGAGTTGAGGAGGGGGCGTGGTTACAGACGGCAGGTTAGGGATCCAAGTTGCAGTCTTGAAATCATTCTCAAGAATGATTTCATTGGCTGCCGAAGTCCCAGTGACGCTGCTGCAGCTTCAAAAAACGATTTTTTCGTTTATTGAAACTGTAGCCAGTGTCAACTCCTGGCTTCGGAAACAGGGCAGCTGCTACCCTGACAACCAGTATTCATTTTGAATACTTTGTGTCCCACGGCAGCTCGCACGGCAGCACGCCCTCCCTCCGAAGCCTGCACCCTGAACGAGGCCTAATAGTCACACACCAAAATTGTTCCAACGGCAGTTTTATTGTACAACAGCATGATCGTCCTCCAGCCCTGGAGCAAACCCCCGGGGTTTGAGGCCCCAAGAGCCCCTCACAATCTTCTTAACCCTCTGGTAGGGAAAAGGGTATCACACTGTCCCATAATCATCACCACCTCAATTTGGTGGAGTGTCAGCTTTTATACGTGGGGGGAAGGGCTTGTAACCCCGCCCCATAATAGGTCAGGTCCAGGTACTGACAGGCATCACACCATATACATGTGACCCAGGTAGTACCCTCCCCAGTTATGACACTCCAACTGCCGGTTTAGGCCTGCCCCAGGATAAGCAACATAGTACCCATCCTGGCTGCAGGCTTGGCCCTGCGCAGAAGTTTTACCCCAACACTGCCTGTTCCTATCAGGACTTATAGTGTTGAGGCCAGTAGAAGGCTACAGCCAGGGGCACTTGGCTACACATGTATAAGATGTATAATGTCCTCCAATGCTCAATAATAAGCATTGTAGTACATTTAAAATATGATGGGTCACAATCTTAAAAATATGCACAATACGCCTGTGACGGGAGCTTTGTGACAGGCTATAAATAATACACCACCAAAAATATAACTGGGTTGAACTGGACGAGACTTAGATATGATAAAATATAATTTATTCCTTGAAAAAGGTGAACACACGAGATATACAAATAACAGACAAAATATGACACTTACTTAAAGGTTAGGACAAGAAAGCCATCAGGATACAGGATGGGCCATTTCTTCCATAATTCAGGTTCAGATGTTGGCATCGCAGCAATACATGAAGATCATGCATGAAGACATTTGAGTAAGGGTTGACTCTGACTTATATACCATTTCAACTCTTCTCTTGCACTCAAGGCGCCGAGCTGTCTAGCAAAAATCTCTTTGAAGGAGATTTTGGCTTCCCTGTAAGTGTGAAGACCGACACTTAAAAACACTCAGCCCCTTTGTTCTTGCCCTTAGCATAAACAATCAGGACAGTTAGCTTTTGATCACCGGGCTATGTTAATTCCTCAGGATGCCCTTCCTGCCTTATTTAACATAGCAGATGGAGTCTGCATTTTTCAGAGCAGATCCAAAACCCCATATACAGTTTAATACCTACACATATTAAAATACCCGGTTCTGGTAGGTCCAGCGGGTCCAAACTTTCCAGACCTTAGTGCCGGAAGTGGTACACTATAGGGTCCAAGTTTCAGCCCGCTACGACCTTCGGAACCGGAGTTATACAAATATCACATAAACCGTTTCATATTTTATTATAAAAATCTCCGCTAAAAAGAAATCTCAGCGGTTCACTAAATCCCCATTGAAAACAACGGGCTCCACCGCCATGGGTTTCAATGGAGCGACTCCGCCGTTGTAGTCAATGGAGTTTCCAGCCATAGACTTTCAATAGAGAAACCGCCGCCATTGAAGTCTATGAGAAAATCCACAAATCTTTACCTTCGTCCACACTCTGTCTGGTTGGTCTGAGGGGGCTGGGAAGGGGCATGCATTAAAGCCGAAACCTTGGCTATATGCCACCCAAATCCCATCCCTCTGGTCATTCCAGAACCGGAGATATGGACTTACACATTTCAACATTTTACACTTAGTCGTTTTTTCGCCATGCGGCTTTTCCCCATTGGAATCAATGGCCGGCGCCGCCATTGACAATGCATGGCGCCCGTCGCCATTAGATTTTAACATTAACCCCTTCCCTCCCGCATCAACCCTAGTGTATGTGTGAGTGCAAACACCAGGATAACACAATACATTTACACAGGGGAATAAACATTTGGATACTGAAGCAAGGCAAAACACATTACTGGACCTCAGTCCAGTTAACCCCTTGCTTCCCAGGTGAGAGTAGAGGGTGGCCAAATGGGGTGTAACCCCTTTAATCCCGGCCAAACCCTCTCTATCTTGACAACGCCTTTGTCATTTTGGCAGAGAGCATTAGATCTAACGCACAAGCAGATCCTCTTGTTCCCTTTCCCCCCACAGACATGGCCTCAGTACAGCTCCCTGCCATTCAGTATTGGCAGTGTCATTGGTCGCTTTACCAATTGGCTCATCATGTAAATTTAAAGATGGACATACTTTTTTTAATAAATGATAGCTCCAAAACAAGGGTTCGCCAGTGTGATACTATTCAGTTTTTACTAAATGAAGCCACAGATTATCTGCAATAATGCATGAGTTATCATGTGTAAACAGAGGTGTTGTTACTATATGGCATCCATAAGTGCCCTATTTCCTAGGGATCAGCTTTACACAAAACTTCGCATTTGTCTTAAATGCAGTTTTGCCTGCTTTCTTTTCTAAGTGCTTCAGTGCTTTTCTAAGGCTGCGCGTATAGTGCCCGCGACCGGCGACGGGACACGTCGCCGCTAGCGAAAGTTATATTTCGCTTTGCAGCGGCGGCGCGGGCTTACTGACATTTGATTGGTTCAGAGGCTGTCACATGAGATGACAGCCCTTGAAAAATCAAATATTGCCGGCTTCCAAAGTTGGCGACGCGACATTGCTCCGTCGCATTGTCGCCGTCGCGCTTACTATAAGCGCACGCGGCGGCAATGTATTTGTTTTTGGGCGGTGTCCCCGTCGCGGGCACTATACGCACGGTCTAAGCCTTTGCAATGCATTTAAGGTCCTCCAAACAAGTATAGGGTTTAAAACCCTGAGGAAATGGGGGGGAGCATTTTCCCATGGCTGCTTTCCCGTCTCTCTCACCTAAGTTCTTGTGGTTTCCGACCCCAGCCATTTGATAATTCGATAACGCTGCTTGCGTGCCACTACAGAAGCTGAAAGTTCTTCACGGTGTCATGTTCCTGTCACCCAGCATACGTGACCTATTTTTACATCTGTTTTACCGCCTTCCGCCATTTCACCCAATACAGGCTGTCAGGTGGTTTCCCACATACAACTGTATTTCTGAAACTGAATAACTTCACTAGACAATGGTACAATGCAACAGGCTAAGGCTGCGCTTGTAGTGCGGTCGACGCGACGTCGCGGCAAAACAAATGCATTGCCGCCGTCGCGTGAGCTTATAGTAAGCGCGACGGACTGGTCGCGATCGCTGGAAGTCATCTCAATTTGATTTTCCAGCGACCGTCGCGTCGCCGGCACTATAAGCGTAGCCTAATGCAGACGCTGTGCCACCTAGAACCAAACTGAGATGATAGTTGACATATTTAGGGCTCAAAAAATAAATTGAAAATTCCATACCTAGTCCGAATATGTAATAGCCAGAAAATGATTGTACCCATCCCACAGACACAGATATATAAAACTGATAAAAATACACAAGTCCATATCTCTCTCCCTGTTACATGAATAACAATGATTTCTTGAAGTTGTATATAAATGTGGTATGTTCCTTGCATGTTTTCCATCTCCCTCTGCGCTCCCTTCTCTTTAGCAAATATCTCTGATTCCTGCAACACATTATCTCATAGTTCTCTCTCTTATCTAAACCCACTTTATTTAGTCCTCCCGTTCAGCCACCCACATCCTCCACAGATATCCTTCTGGTTTTGCCCCATACTTCCTCTCTTAATCTCACACACAGTACACGTCTCCTACACACTGTAACAACTCACAAACTGCTCCTATCCTACCCCTGCACACCTCTTCCTCCTATTCGGTAGTTGTAAATCGCCTTCATTTTTGTCACCCCTCACCACCTTACAGTTTTATTCTCCTTCCCATAAAAGAAAATGTCCCTTGGGTGTTTCTATTCTGTGTGGCAGCAACATGGTTATGAATTTAGTCCTTCAACCTCGCTCCTTGCTGTGCCCTAAACACCTTCACATTTGCAATCGGCAGTATGCAGTGTGTGAGTTCAGAGAAGAAAGTAAAAGAGGTCAAGGGAGAGGTTGTAGGAGCGTAGTGAATGACTGCAACTTCTCAGCCCTGGCAATGTGATTAACGGGTTAAGTTGATGTTTGTTGTTTATATTATCAACACTGGGAAATGACCTCTGCATAGGGTTGCCAGGTGTCCGGTATTGAACTGGACTGTCCTGTATTTGGATACTCTGTCCAGTAAACAATGAGAGGTGCTGTAATACTGGACATGTTTGTGTCCGGTATTTTCCTCCCTGGACATAGTGACCTGATGCACCTTTCACCATTGAGTCCAGTATTTTTGGAGAAGCCACCTGGCAACCCTACCTCTGCATCAGGATAAGCTATTCTGGTCATAGATCCAGTTAGTGACAATTGTAAGTACACACTCTACTGGTGCGTTTCTGCATCATTCCCTTCACTGCTCTCACAAGCTGGCAGGCATGTTAAAGCTTTATTGTTAATGATCTGCTGAACAATGGGTTCCTGCAGATCAAATATGTGTTTTTTCATCAGGAGACCCACAAGTCTTGAGGATACAAAAGAAAGAAAAATGTGCATTGCTTTCACTTCATACCTAAAAGAGGCTGAGCAGGCGGCATAACCTTTTCAGATCAAATAAAAACATACTCTACTAATGAATTCTGCTTAGTGTCATGTTCCCTTTATAGAAAGGGACAGTCCAACATCGCAACATATACTAAAATTGCAGGAAATTGAAAGCCATGCAAGGCATTTTACTGGTTGTTTCTTAATTTAACCTCCTAGCTGCCAGAGCACTGACATAATTTGACAACCTCAGAATTACAGATTGGCTCATTGGTACGGAATGTGCCGGCAAGCCAGTAAATGTCAACAAGTTCATTAGAATGCACCAGTTGAACTCGTATGTGCTGCAAGCATCATTTCGTTCAATATTACTGGGCTACCATTAACATTCAACACACTTTAGGCTCCTTGGAGTCAGGGTTGCCACCTTCTATTGAGGAAAACCTAGAGCCTTTTTGCGATACATTTTTTTTACATTTCTTTATTTATTTTATATATTTATTTCTCTTACCATCGGCATCATCTTCCCCTGCAAGGTGCAGTTAGCATGGCGTCAAGTTACCATGACAACGGGACACCCCATGGCATCGAGGCGTCACGTGACGTCCTCGTTTTCATTGCAATGGGTATGCTGTGTGACATCATGTAGCAACTCGTCCTGGCAACTGGGCATCACGGGATGCCGTGACATTACGTAGCATCCCGTTGTTGTGGCAACGCGGCGCCATTCGACGTCATGCAGCCATGTTGACGGGTTTTGTAGGGGGAGATGCTGCCACCCGGAGATTACTCAGCTAAACCCGTAGCCGGAGATACGTGGCCCAAACCCGTAGTCTCCGGATCAAACCTGGAGCGGTGGCAACCCTGCTTGGAGTATGGACCTCCTTCCTCTTGTTTCAGTTTGTTTTAACTTACATGTACTTTTTGTCATACAATGAATACATTGGACTTTTCCCCCATTGGACTCACTGTATTGGACATTATCTTACACTGTGGGCGCTGGTTTGTATTTGTATTCTCTGTGTTCCATCTGGTGTTGCTCACACCAGTTTCTCCTGGCTGCCCTGTTACACATTTTTCACTCTCTGCATATTGCTGCATATATGTTATAGTTTCTGTAGAGAATAGCGCTTTCACGCACATTTCTTTTGTGTTGCTTTGTCATACAATGTTATTGTCTTCACTGCTCCTTTTTTTTTATTAGAAGACGATTTAAAAAAAAAAAAACTACTTTAATGAGCTCCACTACAGTGGTTTTTCATTGTGAATTTTGGTCAATATGGAAGCAGTAACAGATCTTTGCTTGACTGATCTCTGGGCCCTGACACAAGGAAGTGCGTTGCTGTGAGAACTTGGTGAACATGCTTTCATTATGACAGGGATTTCCCCTGGGTTTGCCAAAGAGATTGCTGTGCTGCCCAAGGCATTTTGACAGTAAAGGGTTATTAACTTTTGAAGGCATATGCAACTAACCTGGAATCTCCGAGGATATAACGTAAAACTAATATTTCTTCTCTACTTAAAGGATGAAACCCCAGAAAAAATATTATTTCCGGCTTTAAATAATTGCAGCCTCTGAAACCCCAATGCTATTTCTTACACCCTCTCCCCACAGAGGTACTGCCAGAACATAGAAAAAACCAGTGTGCTGGGCACACACATTGTAAGTGAAACGTCTTTGTGTTTTGTCACAGATGGTGATGTTTTTAATTCAATGAAAGAGATTTGAGAGTATAATTTATTTTATTTATTTTTGTGTTGAAATTTCCATACTATCACTTGGAATACATTATATAATTGACATATATTGACATATAGTTTGGATTGTAAAGTATCTAAATGATGTTACTCTCAAAAGTCTTTCATTCAGTGTAAATCATAAAAATCAAAACACCATTTCAGTGACAAAACCCAAAGAAGTTTGACTTAGAACGCGCATGCTTGGCGCACACACTGTTTTTTTTTCCTTTTAATCATTACAGTTA